>NW_024872587.1:0-20855 GCF_019054845.1 Dipodomys spectabilis | reverse complement strand
GAGCTCGGGAACAGTGCACAATCCTAGAATTCAAGAGCCAAGACTGAAAAGAATTGGACTTCCCACCACAAGAAGTGGACTGAATAGCACCCATTGTCCTAGAGAACATGGTAGAGAAGTCAGGCCGAGCTTCCTGTGAACTTGAGGTCATAAGTAAGTCACCTGGCTTCTCTGTGCCTCGGTTTCCCCAGCTGCAAAACTGAACAAAGTAAAGGATACCCTCCCTCATGGGAATAGGGTAATAATGAAAGAGAGACATGTTTCGGTTCATAATCCCACACCTGTTGCAAAATTAATAACAGGCCCCACCTGAGCCCATTCTGGTATCTTCCTGTCATATGCTCACAGAATTGCCAAAACCTTATCTGAAGGCCGCTCACTCTCTGCCTAGACATTCTCCAGAGATCTCTCTGTATAAATCCCTTGTTTCTTCACAACTGTCCTGTGAGGAGAATGAGGTCCAATGGTTGAGGCCCTACCAAGGGCTTCACTTGTGGTCAAGAATTCGCTGCTGTGGACTGAGTTTGGGATAATCCATCTACACTAACGAATGAGCTTGGTGCCACATGTCTATCATCCCAACTAGAGAGGACCAGACCTGGTAGAGCATATCTTTCACAGGAGGACCACGATTTAGCCCAGCCTGATCGTATATTTAGCTTCTATCTCAAAAATGCTCAAGACAGAAATGTGGCTCATCAGAGCCGGGGAGAGGAAAAAAGCAGGGGGTCATGGTGCCCCCAGAGGGGTGTTAGTCCCAATGCAGGTTGGTGTTGGGGCCATTCACCTGTGCTGCTGGAAGCAGCTGTTGGCAGCTGCTCCAATTGGGGCAGCAGCGATGGAGGCAGCATCGTGGACACATGGGCACAGAGCAGAAGACTAGGGGCAGGGATCAGGTCGGGGATTTAGGCCTGCTGACAGCACCCCATTGCCTGAGGTTTGAAACCTGGCACCGCGTGAAGGGGGGAAGGGGCCGGGTGGGGGTGGGAGCATCAATTTTCTACTATACTCCAAAGTCACCTTGAGTCTCTTCATCACCACTCAGCCACCAATACCTTCCTCAACTGCTGGTAGTGGTGTAAACTAACAGAGGGAAACCCAGTGCTACCTGGCAGCATGGAATGTGAGCGTGGCCACCATTCTTGTATCCCATTGGTTAGATAGAAGCATGAAAGAATGGGGGTGTGGCCAGAATCCTGTGAAGCAAGCAGCGGTTCAAAATGACAGCGGTTCTCCCAGCCTTTTTCCCAGGGAATTCTGTCCAATTCAGTTGGGGTCAAGAGGGTGACCTGCTTTAGCTGGATAGGTACAGAGATTGTTGTGTATTTCTGTTTGTTGCCAGTCCCAGACCTTGAACTCAAGATCTGGGCACAGTCCATGAGCTGCTTTTGCTCAAGGCTGGTCCTCTACACTAGAGCCACAAGGCTTCTGGCTTTGTTGGCACTGAAGTTGGACAGGGGTCTCAAGGATTTTCCTGCTTAGGGTGACTTTGACCATAATCTTCCTATCACAGCCTTGTAAGTATCAAGGGGAACTGCTGAGAGACACTGGTGCCTGCCTAATCACTGGTCTTGTTGATGTTCTTGGACAGACTGGTGAGTTCCCTATCCTCGGGTTGAAGTGGTGTGAGCTGGAGCCCACAATTTGAATCCTGATCCTGCCACCTCCAAATGGTAGGAGAGCCTAAGAAACTTGTTCCTATCCATATGATTACCAATGGAATGTGATGCAAGTCATGATTGAATGAACAGTTCTTGAATGATTCTAGGATAAAATTATACACAATTATATTATACGACACTGATTGATTTTAGTTAATATTTTAAGCATTTAAACAATCACATTCATCAAATGGAGGCATAATGAAATATCTAAGAATTGGGCCTCACATACTATAAAAGTGAGGTTTTTTCTACCAGGACTAGGATTGGAACTCATAGTCTGGGTAACTCTGTTGCACTGTGTAGGAAGGGGAAGCTTGCCTCCTTGAAGTCAAGAAATTCAAGTCTGTTCCTTAGGCCTGAAATCGATCCCAAGCAGTAGAAAACACACTATTCATGTACAATTTACATATAGTTTTATATTTATATACATATGTTGACTCCATATTGCATTCAGTATTGTTCTATTATTTTTTGTTTTATTCATTTATTGACCATTTATTTATTGACTATTATAGCACATAGAATATTGACTACATAGGCGATAGGACACATATGTATTCCACTTCATACCTGACAACCAGAAGATTCACTGTAAAGGAAAATATGTGTCACCATCTGATTCTTACTCCATGATTCATTGTTTGGAAGCACTGACATCTGAACTCATGGCCTACAAGGCCATGTTCATGAATGGTGACACGCCATCCTGGGGCAAATTGAGCTGACATGTGTTCCCAGGACTGAGAACGAGCCCCAGGGGTTAACTAAATAAGAACAGATTGACATGCAGAAGGCAGTATGCTAAAAAAATATATATCTTTATAGACTGCCAGAGATGTCTATACATTATTCAGTTATATAGACTATATTCCTACCAATTCCTGGGTATTTATTATGCATCCATGTAATTAATGTTATTGTTTTCATCCTTAAAATATTAATGAAAGCCCTCAGTGTCCTGAAATTCTTTTGTTTCTGTAAGTAATAATATTCTTTTAATGCTTCATAAATATTAAATGAAATCAACCAGCCTTCTGAAATGATGCTTTTTAAATTTATAGGATCATCATTCATGATCAACTCATTCAACTGTGACATTGACAAAATTCCAGTGTTATTCCTTTGGATGGGAACCAGTTTCTTAGTACCTCCGGCCATTGGTTGATGTCAGGACGAGGATATGAAATGAGGGCCTATGTTTCCACGTGGGCCTATGGCTTCCCTGATCGTCTGGCAGCCTTCAGCAAAGCAAGGTGAAGTACCCTTTGCAACAGTGTCATTCAGACCCAGAAGGGTCACTGTCCAAAGGAAGAAAACATAAAAGGCCACATTTTTTCTGTGCATTGTTTTCCCTGCAACACCTGGGGGTCTAGGATTCCAGCAGCACCTGTGTGTCCAGTGGCTGCACCCCATCCTAGGTTGATCGAAGCTGAGGCAGAGTTGCCATGACCAGAGTTTGAGCCCCATGCTGAGAAAATAATTAGCTCCCTGGCTTGCAAATCACACAATTTTTTCTTACAGGCTTTGCATTTGAACTCAGGATCTGAGTAAATCTGCAACAATGTGTATAAATGGGAAGATCACCTTACATGAAGATAAAAATAATGCAGGCCTGTTCACTAGTCCTGAATTCAAGACCCAACCCTGGAAAACATACTATTTATATATATTGTAAAGATAGGATTTATACTTACCTATGGATGTTCAGTCCATACATGTTTGATGTGGTTGTTACTTAAATCTTTTGTTTTATTCATTTATTTAACATTGATTTTACTATGATGAAACCCATTCTGTTTATTACATTAATGACAACCTATCACAGAACATCTAGATTTGTAGAAATGTTCTCCATCATGCCTGACCCCCAGGATTCTCAGAGAAAAGGAAAAAAATTTTCACATTCTCCTTCTTACTTACTCCACGATCCACTTGTTGGTAGTGCTGGGATCTGAACTCAGGGCAGAGCAAAACCAATTGGCCAATGTGTCAAGGTGATCATACGAACTTGTGAGCAAATAAGGAGTGTGGCCATTCCCAGAATCTGACATTGATCCCCAGGGTGGTCCACTATAGTCATAAATTCATAATTTAAATATAGGATATATATTGACATACATGTGTGGACAGCATCTTGTGTTCAGTGCAATTATTCTCCTTATTTTGTCTCTAATTCATGGAGATATTGTGTATTTTAGTAAGCATGGTGACAGGTATAACTGTGCTGACATAGATGACAACCTGTTCCCATGGTTACAGAGTTGTCTATGCATTCTCGATCGTATTTGAGACCCAGGACTTTCACAGGAGAGGATAAAAGGCACAACGACTGCCTTCTGACATCAGGATGAATCTTTTGTCAGTGCTGGGGTTTGAGCTTAGGTCTGGGTAAATCTGTTGCACTGTGAGGGAAGGGGAAGCTCACCATCTTTGAAGACTAGAACGTTAGGCCAGGTCCAGGGCCTGATTTGAAGCCCCAGCACTGGACAAAATAACAAGCCCACCTTTTTTAAACATAGGATTTCTCCTTACCTACAGGTATGGTATGCATCTTGCATTCAGTGTAGTTATTCGTTCTATTTTGTGTCTTATTCAATGGATGTATTTTGTATTTTATTGCATATGGGGTGACAAATATAACTGTGCTGACATGGATGACAACCAATTCCCTTGGCTAAGAGTTGCCTATATAGAATTCTCCATCCTCAATGAGACCCAGGACATTCACAGAACAGGAAAACATGTGCCACCATAGGGTTCTCACATCAGAATGAATATTTCAGTAGTGCAGGAATTTGAACTCAAATCCTAGCAGGCCCAATTGGTGAATGGGTTATGGTGAGCACACCAGGCTGTGAGCCACTAAGGAACTAGGCAATTCCTGGGACCTTCCATGGAGCCCTCGTGGGGGCTAATATAGTCATAAATTCATAATTAAACAGTGGATATATATTTCCAAACATGGGTGGGAGGCATCTTTCATTTGGTGTAGTCATTCTCTTTGTTTTGTGTCTGATTCATTGATGTATTGTGTATTTTCTTGAGTATAGGATCACAGATATAACTGTGGTGACCTGGATGACAACCTATTCCCATGAGTATAGAGTTGCCTATGCATTCTCCATCCTAGCTGAGACATAGGACTTGCACAGTACAGGAAAACAGGTGCAACGACTGACTTCTCACATCAGGGTGAATTTTTGGCAGTGCTGGGATTCGAACTTTGGGCCTAGGAGGCCCAACTGCCCAATGGGTCCACGTGATTACACCAGACTGTGAGCCACTAAGGAGTTGGGCCGTTCTCAGGAACTGAGATTGAGCCCCAGGGAGGCCAAAATAGTCCTCAATGATCATTGAAACATGGGATGTATATTCACATCCATGTGTAGACTGCACTGTGCATTTAGTGTAGTTATTCTATTTTGTATGCTATTCATGGGTGTATTGTGTATTCTTTGAGTATATGATGACAGGTATAACTGGGCTGACATGGTTAACAACATATTCCCAAGGCCACAAGGTGGCCCAGGCAGTCTCCATCGTAGCTGAGATCCAGGATTAGCACATGAAAGAAAACAGGTGCAAGGATTGACTTCTGACATCAAGATGAACCTTATGGCAGGGCGGGGAATCTGAACTCCGGACATTGCAGGGCCAAGTGGCGAATGGGCCCACTTGAGCACACCAGCCTTTGGGACCTGCCACTGAGCCCCCTCCCCCAGGGGAGAGCGGGTAACATAACAGTCATCCATTCATAAGCTGAAGGTAGTATGCACATAAGTACACATTTGTATAGAGTAGGAGAGATGGTAACCTGTGGTGGAATCCAATCTGTGTGACTACCGATTCTTGGATCTTTCCTGATGCCTCCATTTCATGACTGTGATGATTATTGTCATGCTTCATCAACTTCTTTACAAATAATCGATAACCCATGAGTTTGCTTATCATTTCCTACGTGCATCATGCACGAACTGCTGATTCAAGGATGAGATCGATCACATTGCATGACTCATCCCAAGTCCACAAATGAGTATCTCAGGATCTCCCACCATTCCCTCTGCATAGGGGGGCTGAATTCAAGCCTCAGGCCTGGAAAAGATATTCCTTATACTTTTTTTTGGTCCACTCTTGGGCCTGAACTCTGGGACCGGGCGCTGTCCCTCAGCTCTTCACCTCAAGGCTACGCTCTACCTCTTGAGCCACAGCGCCACTGCTGGATGTTTTTCTGCTTATGTGGTGCTGAGGAATCGAGCCAAGGGCTTCATGCATGCAAGGCAAGAGCTCTACTACTGAGCCACCTTCCCAGCCCTCCTTATATATATTTTAAAGATATCATTTTTACTTCTGTACAGATATTCAGCCCATATTGTGTTTGGTGTGGCTATTCATTTTATTTCTGTGTCATTTATTTATTTAGAATTTATTTTATTGACTCTCATGACACCTATACCATTTATTACATTGTTTACATCCTATCCTATAAGATCTAGATGTTAGATGTGTTCTCCATCATGCCTGGCAGTGCCAGGATCTGAACTTAGTGCCTAGCAGGCCCAATTCATGATTGGGTGAGTTTGAGCATGGCAGCCTCTAGCCAATGAAATGCCATGTGGTTCCCAGGCTCTGAGATCGACCCCCAGGTTTGGCCAAAACAGCGATACATGGATAGGCAGACGGAGGTATACAAATAAATATATATATTGGTAAAAAGTTCCATAGCTGTCTATCTATGATAGAATGACAGCTACTATGTTCCTACTAACTATTAGGTATTTATTATACCGCCATTGAAGGAATATTATTCTTTTCATGCTTAATAAACTATTAATGAAGCTCAATCAGCATTCTAGGATTATTGTATCCAATTTTAGCGTAGACTGATGTATAAACTACTCTTTCAATCAGTATTCCTATGCATAGGAATGAGTCTCTTGTGATCTCCTGCGATTGATGTCAGGACTGTGATTTGAATCCAGGGCCTATGTTGACAGGTTGGCCTATGGCTTCACTGATAGCCCACCAGCCACCAGCAATGGCAGGTCAGGTCCACTTTGCAGCTTTGTCATTCAGACCCAGGATGGTCACTGTCCAAAGAAAAAAATCATAAAACCACAGCTCTGTGTAGCTCACCACTTTTTGTGCTTTCCACCTTTT
This sequence comes from Dipodomys spectabilis, assembly GCF_019054845.1. Taxonomy (NCBI): domain Eukaryota; kingdom Metazoa; phylum Chordata; class Mammalia; order Rodentia; family Heteromyidae; genus Dipodomys; species Dipodomys spectabilis. The sequence goes on along the minus strand of NW_024872587.1, from coordinate 14,034 downwards.
TTCTTCCTGAAAGCACTCTGGGCCCAGGACCCCAGAATCGGCTATGGGTCCAGAGATTGCATCCCAGCCAAGGGAAATCCAAGCTGAAATAGAATTTCCAAGACATGTGTTCAAGCCCCATGCTTGGCCAAAAAAAAAAAAAAAGAAAAGAAAAAAAGAACATATAAAATTAACTATTTAACTAAATTTAAAAACAATAAAGCTCTCTGTTTTGGAATTTTTGCCAGTTTTTTTTCCTAGCCTGGGATTTGAACTCAGGGTCTTGGTAAATCTGTAGCAATGTGAGCGAAAAATTGCCATTACTTGAGTTCAAACCCCGTGCCACCAAAAATGAAAAACTAAGTCACTGACCTTGGCAAGGGGAGTAGTTGTGGAGATGGGAGGGAAGGGATGGTAGGGGAAAAACACAGGAGGAGTAAACAATGCTCAATAGGAAATGTATTCATTACATTGCTCCCCTCATTACATTGTATCCCCTCTGTAGAACATTTTTACAATAAAAAGCTTACAAAAAAGAAACAATATAGTTCTCAAAGAAGCATTTTGGAGGTAAGGGAAGGATGTTTAAATAGCTGTACAAAACTCTACACTGCTTTTTTTAATGTTCAGTATGGAACTGAATAAACATAACTGCTTCTATTTAAAAAATTAAGTCACTCTTGGAACAGGGACTAGTATTTCTGCCATTGCTAGTTTTTGAGCTCACTGTCCAGGTAACTCTTTTGCACCATGGGTGAATGCAAAGCTCATTGTCCATGAGGAAGAGAAATTCAGGATAGAATTCCCAGGGCCTGAATGAAGGCCCTGCAATGGAAAATATATTTCCACATGTGTAATACATGATATATACTTCTATATGTATGTTAATTATATATTATTTATTATTATTTTATTATTGATTTTGTATTTTATTTTTCTTTGATTCATTTATTGATTATTGCATTTAGTAGTATTATACACATAATATTATATTTTGCATATCTATTATAAAATTATACACAGTAATTTGGACATTGACTCATTTATCATTAACTATATTCAATGTTGAAACATGATACATAATTAAATGGAATAATTTGTCACAGTCTTCACATGTTTAGAGTCTCTACCAAGTATGAGCTTTGAGTTCAAGCACCAAGACTGGCAAAAAAAAATTGAGCCTTGGGAGACATATTTTTCTGGGACTCTGAGGAGGGCCGAGGTTATAGATAAGAGGTAGGGTAGCCGGCAGGTGCTGGTGGCTCACCCCTGTAAGCTATTCAGGAGGATGAGATATAAGGATCCCTATTGCAAGCAGGAAAGCCAATTTAAGACACTTTTCTCCAATTAAACACACAAAAAGCCAGAAGTAGAGCTGTGGTTCAAGTAGTACAGTGCTAGCCTGGAGCACAAAACCTCAGAGATATGATAGCATCAGGCCCTGAATTCAAACCCCAGGATTGTCACACACACACACACACACACACACACACACACACACACACACACACACACACACACACCAATATAGAGCATTTGCCAGTCAGCCTGCACAAATTCCATCTCTACCAACTCAATATTAAAAAAAATAAAGATGGAGAAGGGAAGGAAAGACTTGCTTCAGTGCCAAAATTTGCCAGTGCCAAAATTCCACAGAAATTCTTATATGTGGGTACAAGACAAAGAGCCTCAGGCAGAAGGTATAGCCTTGGCAAAGGTCCTGAGGTGTGCTGTAGAGCAGGTGGTGTGAGTGGTATGAAGGTTCTATGGCTTCCAAAATGTCTGGCAGGAAATTCAAGGCTGGGTCAACCTTCACTTGAGTCACAGGGCAGAGGGTGAGGTCCCAGAATGGCGCCTAAGGGGAAGATTAGCTTGGCTTTTTGCCAGGGACCCAAAGCCATTTCCTGTGGCTGCAAACCTGTTTTCATAGCTCCTGACCCTCAGGCCTCCTTTGCATGGAGGAGTCAGGACAAACGCAGGGAAAAATCTCTTGCTTTAGAAAAGATTCTCGCCCAATACCACCAGTGGCTCAATGCCTGTAAATCCTAGCTACTCAGGAGACTGAGATAGAGTTCGAGGGTCAAGCCAACTCAGGAGAGGAAAGTTAATGAGACTCTTCTTGCCGATTAACTACTAAAATCCAGAAATGGAGCTGTTGGCTCAAGTGGTAAAGTGGTAACCTTGAAGGAAAAAGTTTAGAGACCAGAGCCCAGACCCTGAGTTCAAGCCCCAATACAAGCACAAGAAAATTAAAGAAAAGATTTCAGGAGCTCCTAGTCCACTGTGGTGTAAGGCAAGATCATCCAGGCACAGGTGGCTCATGCCTGTCCTCCTAGCTCCTCAGGAGGCTGAGATGTGAAGATCACGTTTCAAAGCCAGCCCAGGCAGGAAAATCTGGGAGACTCTGATCTCCAAGGAACCTACAGAAAACTGGAAGTTGTTCTGTGGCTCAAGTGGTAAGATGAAGAGCTAGGGGGACAGCGCACAGGTCCAGAGTTCAAGCCCCATGACCAACACCTGGCCTGCTTGGACCTTACTCTGTGGCTCTAGACAGAGTATATTCCAGTGGTCCCCTAAGGGTCTCCTAATGTCTAGGTGTACTACAAGTCTTGGTAGCAGCCTGTTTGTAGGCCATTGCCTACAGAGCAGGCCACAGTACCAGAGAAATATCGAGCCTTGGGGCATGAAGATCTTCAGAATTGCATCTGTCATGGGTGCAATGTTGATCTGAGTAGTAAATAACTGTCTTAGACCATGGATCTGGGCCAGGAGGGGCAGGAGCTTCAAGATGTCACACCAGATAATACCCACTCAGGTGAGTATCAAAAGAGTGCAAATTTGTCAGTCAGACATTGGGCAGATGTTGAGTTTGGGCTCATGAAAATTTTGTAGGCTCAGAAATCCACAGCCAACTGGCTGCTGCTTGTAGCAGTCACTATCCCAGGAGTCCGAGGGCACGGAACCTTGCTTTCCTCACCAGTGCTTGGGGAAGGGGGGAGACAAGCACCAAGGAAGTGGGCAGAGAATGATGAGGATAAAATAAACACACACACACACACACACACACACACACACACACACACACACACACACACACGGGTAGGCCTCAGCAGTCCCTGAGCAACTGAACATCCCAATCTCCGAGAAGATGGCACTACCATCCTCAGACCAAATGTTGACAAAACTCAGAGTTCTCACACATCTGGAATGGCTCATAAAACAGCATGGCATTTCCTACTGTACACACCGCTATGAAGAAAATTCAGCCCTATTGTTTTTTGTCATCGGTCATGGGGTTTGAACTTTGGGCCTGCGTGCCATCCCTTAGCTCTTCAGCTGAAAGAGTGCACTCTGCCACTGGAGCCACAACACCACTTCCAGTTTTCTGGTGCTTCCCTTGAGTTAAAAATCTCACAGACTTTCCTGCCCAAGCTGGCTTTGAACTGTGATCCTCAGATCTCAGCCCCTTGAGTAGCTAGGATGACAGTTGTGAGACACTGGCACTGCCCAGTTTCAGCAACCTTCTTACAACCAGGGGAAACCCAACTTGTCAGAAACCCAACTTGTCCGGTCATAAAGCACATGTAACTCTACACTTTCAGACTTTGACACCAACACCCAAAAACATTGTTCCTTGGTTGGAGAGAATATAGTTGACATTAATCTCCCACACCTGCTCCCATTCGCCCACTCCCTGACTAAGACAGGCCACAACCTCTGCAGTTCTTGGTAAGACATCATCAGGGACAGTATCCAAGCCCTGAGGTCAAGCCACTCATCCAAAAAAACAAGAAAGAAAGACACCACTTGTTTGTCAGAGATGATGAAAGAGTGGGGTTGCTGTGGTTGGGACACCAGCTTCTGGCCTCAGTGTACAGCCATTTCTAAGAACTCCCCAATTTGCCCGAGTGTGAATTTACAGCAGGGTGTGCATTGTCTTACCAGGTACTGAAGAACACAGGTCAAGATTTAAAGTAGGGTTGGCCTTGCACATCAGACGTCATGATGAGAAGACCCAGAGTCTGACCCATGCCAATACGTTCCATGCTAACAGGACTCAAAGAATTACTAAGTGCTGACCATGCTCTCTGTCCCCGTGGGGGAACACCCCCTGTGGGCCCCACCTCCAGATCCTCCCACACTCCCTCTGCCAACAACCAGGCCCATGGGAGTAGACAATTCCAAAGCACAAAGTTCTCTTGCTCTTATAATTTAACGGTGCTGAGTCCCCTTCAAGGTCTCACCCTTCCAGGCCCCCAGACATCAGCCTCAAAGCCCATGCTGCCCCCAAAGACAGCGTTTAGAAGTAACCAAAGGGTTCAGAACTCCTTGTTACAACCAACTTCTACACACACACAAATCTAACTCGGGTGGCTCCTGTCTGTCATCCTAGTTACTGAGGAGGCTGAAGTCTGAGGATCACTGTTCAAAGCCAGCCACTTAGAAAAGTTTGTGAAGCTCCTATCTACACTGAACCACCAATTAGCCAGAGGTGGAGCTGTGGATCAAGTGTGAGACCTCTAGCTTTGAGCAAGAAATCTCATGAAGAGCATTAGGCCTTGAGTTCAAGGCCCAGTTCTTTTACCTCCAAACACACACAGACACAGACACAGACAGACAGACTGACAGACAGACAGACACACACACACACACACACACACACACACATACACACACACACACACACACACACACACACACACGGATAGCCCAAGGATTCAGCAGTCCCTGAGAACAGAAACATGAACTCCCTCAATTATTATCACATCCCACCCCTGAGAAGGTGGCAGTATCGACATCAGACCCACTGTAGACAAAACATTGAGCCTCACACATATCTGGAATGCCTCATAGAATAGCATGGCATTTCCTACCATACACACTGCTATGTGTAAAATTTAATCACCTTTTTTGTTGTTGGTGGTTAAGGGACTTGAACTCTGGGCTTTGGTGCTTGCCCTGAGCTCTTCAGCTTAAGGCAGGCACTCAATTGATTTAGCCACATCACTACTTCTGGTTTTCTGGCAATTCCTTGGAGATAAGAGTCTCAGGGTCTTTCCTGACCAGGCTGGCTTTGACTCATGATCCTCAGATCTCACCTCCTGAGTACCTATGATAAAAGCCATGAGCTACTGGCAGCCGGCCAAACATTCCTGTTATCCTGTCGCCTCAGGAGACTGAAATCTGAGGACTGCAGTTGGATGCCACTTAGCAGCAAAGCCAGTGAGAACTCTTTATTTCCAATTAAACACCCCAAAAAGCTGGAAGTGGAGCGGTGATTCAAATGGTAGAGTGCTATCTTGGACCATAAAAGATAAGATCCATTCTCTAATTTCAAGCTTTTTTTTAGCATAGAAACAACCAAGAAAGGGAAGCAGGTGAGCATGTGGGAGCTCAAAGCTAACACATAATACTCTGGACTCCCAGAACAGACCCCATCCAGCTCTGATGCTCTACATTCTATGTCCTACATCATGGCAGTCTTAGATGGGACTGACCATGCACCAAATTGCGACATTCAAGTACAATCACATACTGAAGACCCCTGGACCTTATCAAAGACTCAGGATCTCTCACTGTCCTGCCTCAGCACTGGGCAGTGAGGTAAGGTCTAGTTATTCAACCGCATGATATGGGAACTAAAGGGTTTGCTGGTCAATGGACAGAGACTGGGGAGATCTAGGTCCCTCTTGGGGAGGTGAAAAGGGCTGCTCTATCCCAGAAATTTTCCTATAATGTGATTATTAGCAAAGAAACCACCATGCTCATAGCCTAGTGCCTCTGGTTCAAAGCCCACCCAGGTAGGAAGGTTTCTTAGAATCTTATCTCCAAAAATCTTCTCACAAAAGCCAGACTCAAGTGGCACTGAGGTTGAAGTGGTACTGAACGAGCCTTGAGCATAAACAGGTTCAGACTGTCCAGGCCAAGAGTTCAAGCTCTAGGATGAACCAATAAAACAAAAACAAAATTGAAAACAAACCCCAAACCTAGCATTTTTCTCCATGTATACAGAGGCACGTAAATAAGGAAATGGCTTCCTCTGTTACATGTAGTTAGAAGAAAGAAGATGTCACACAATTACTCTCTTCATACCATATTAAACCAAAACATTAAAAATTGTTTTTTCTAAATGTATAAATTAATGTCATCCATTTGTTGGCAACTTATTCACATTGACATGGTATACATGAACTGTGGGAATTATCTATTAATTATGTTCTAATTATAACTCTCTTGAAAGAATATCTAGGCAAATAGAATGCCAGAATCATTTGTGAATTTTTCAATTAATCCCTCTACTTAAAAAGAATTTTGTAGTATCCTATAGGATATGAAATTACAAACAAAACCAAAAAATATATTTTAAATGTAAATTCTAATTTAACAAGGTCTACAAAATCCTACATAAGACGAACTTTGCTATTTCTCCAGACATAAGCTTTTGTAATCCTTCAACATTTATTTGGAATCCAACAGAATGAGGCTTACTTACTTTTGCAAATTTTTGGATGGGAATCATGAACTATTTTGCATCTAGGCATGTTCTGTAATGATGAGAGCATTTAAATCACATGTGAGGATATATATGAGTTGCATTCAATAGGAAACTTGACTTCTCAGAACATAATGAAAAAATTAGCCAAACTTCTAACTGTGTATTCCTTTCTTGTTGTTTGGTTTGTTTTACTGAGACAAAATTATTCTACTTGGTCCAGGGAAGGTATCATTATGTAATTCCACTCTATAATCTCCTGTCTGAGTGCTAGAATTCCAGGCTTGTAGCACATTGCCCTGCCATAGTTTGTTTATTTAATCTACAAGCAGACTAGCAATTCTGAACTTCTCCTATGACCTTATCCACTAGACTGAATGCTCAGACTGTTTATGTACTGTTTTCAAAGATGTTTTAACATTTGACACAGGATATGCACATTTTCAGATGCACCTGCAGGATTCCCTGATTCTTCCACCATGGATCCTATCCCGTTAATAATGATTGCTTGACTCTCTTACTATCTCTGGTCCCTACCTATGTAATATTCTCAACTTCTGGGGGAAAGTTCACTTGAAGGCTTTGTAATATTAAAAATTATCACTTGATTCTAGACATTCAGGACCTATTTTCTATTGTTTTCTAACTTTTCTACATATTCTGAGAGTTGTTTCATTTATGTATTTTTGTGTGCACATATAAGTGCCTCTGTGTGTATGTGTATGTCTTTATGTATGTATGCAAAAACCTAAAGCTGTTATTAAGCAGTCATGCTCGTGATTGGTATTCTAGGTTTTGTCTGGTTAATTATTGGTAGTGTCTCAAAGCCTATACTGTCCAAGCTGGATGCAAATTGAACTTCCCAGACTCCTTTACATTCTTAGGTTTTATTTTTCCAGGAGTATCAACTTTTAAACTTTTGTTTTAACCTTTTAAACACATTTGTGAGTGTAAAGTCTAACCTGTAGCCCAGATTTTTAACTCAAGAATTCATATAAAGATAGATGAACATATACATTACATATCCTGAGTGTACACTGTTAGAAATGTGATCATAAACCAAGTTGTTGTGAGATCTGAGCATTGAGGTTTAAAGCCAGCACGGGTAGGAAAGTCCTGGAGACTCTTTTTTCCAATAATTACCAGAAAACTGGAAGTGGCACTGTGGCTATTGTGGAAGAGCACTAGCCTTGAGCTGTGTTTCAGAGGGACAGCACCCTGTCCCATATTTCAAGTGCCACGAACAACAACAACAACAAAGAAGAATATAAGAAAAGGAAAGAAAAAGAAATGTGACCTTGGCCACCAGGTTCATTGCTAGTATAATTCCTGTTCTCTCAAGATGGACTCTTTTATTCCAGTTAAGTCTATTCTCCTATATCTGACTTGCATTGGAAACAGAACCATTCTTCCATTCTCCTTTTTGCACATTTACATGATTAGCAAGCGTGATTTAGAAAGGGAGTAGCTTCATGCTTCATGTTCCACTAAGGAGTAATGCTTTCTCTATATCACTCCCATAAATCAACTTACTAGACTTGGCTTTATTGTTTCAATATTTTCTTATTTGTAGAGTCTTCTATAGTGTATTGAACACTTATACATAAACATAGAACTTCTTTTTCTCCTATAATTGCTATTGTTTCTCTGACTGTTAACTCATGTACACTTGGGAAATTAATGCACAGCACATAGACTCACAAGAAATTATCTGAGAACCTTCTACCTATTTAAAATTCACCTTAATTTACACAGCACATAAGAAGTTTGAACAAACTGTTCTCATGGATAATGTATTTATAAGCAATTTAAATTTCATTTTCTCTTTACTAAGTTGTCTCTGAAACACGTGTTATCTCATGTCCAAGTTTCCTAGTGCTATTTCAATGAAGCCAGAAAACATTCATTTTTTTCTGGAAATGCAACATAGATTGTTACTGGAAATAAGTGGAAGTTACTGTTACTGGATGTGGAAACTGATTCCAGGAGAGGAATTGAACATAGAGAAATGACAAATTTCAAGTTAAATATTGCTTTCCTTTTACTGTACAAGAAAAGGATCCAAGGCTGAAGGTAACTCTGTCCTTGACTTTTTTGAATGTGTCTTTTACTCATATAAAACTTGTCTGTAAACTTTTGGTTGAGAGTATTTCAAAAGGAAACATTATGTCATTTGAAGGCCAGTATAGAACAAAAGGAAGTAACTTTGTTTTAAAAATGTTCTACTGCAAAGAACAAAGATATGGAGGTTTTAAAGTGTCTTATGGATGGATGTTTCACTCCTGAGATGATTTTCTTGTTGCAAGAATTGGTTATCAATTCCTTTAGTCTGGTCCTGAGTTTTCCATAGCAATAAGGATTCCAAAAAAGTAGGATCCAGTGAGTATGATCAGCAAAAGCAGCCTCTTCTAGGATCACCATATTTTTAGGAGAGTCCCAAAGAAATACCTAGGGTTGATTTTGTTTGCTTTTTTGTTTAGTTTGTGCTGGTTCTGCGGCTTGAACTTAGAGACTGGCCCCTGTCCCTGAACAGTTGTCTTTCTTTCCCACCAGGCCCAAAGCTAGTACTCCACTGCTTGAGCCAAAACTCCACTTCTGGCTTTTTTCATGTTTAATTGCAGATAAGAGTTTGATATACTCTCTTGCCTGGGTTGGCTTTGAACTAAGACAGTAAGAAAGCTCAGTGACATCAACTGTATGGACTTCTCTTTTGAACCAAGAAATATTAGATGAAGTTTATTATAAAGCTACTACTTGACAATTTTTAAAGAAGAGAATATGTTTAACAAAGAAGCCATAACAAATAACTCAGCAAAAGTAGGTGCACTACTAAATCATCTGGGAAGATTACTATTGACTTCATCATTCCTTTGTGGGAAATTTAAAGTCATATTTGCAATTTTTGTTGGTTGTGAAGATTGAACATTGATCCTGGGCACTGTCTCTCAGCTCTTCAGCACAACTTGAGCACTCTACCACTTTAGCTCCAGCAAATCTTCCAGGTTTCTGGGGTTAATTGAAGATAAGTGTTTCATGGACTTTCCTGACCAGGCTGGCTTTGAACCACAGTCCTCTGGTTTCAACCTCCTAAGTAGCTGGGATTACAGGCATGAGCCACCAGCACCCAGCTCATATTTGCTTTTATGTGCACTTAATGTCACGATGTAGACAAAGAATGGAATTCTGAACCAAATGATGTGACATTGAAGCTTCTTAGAATAATTGAGGTAGCAATAAATATGTCCTCCTTTCCCATTTTGTTACATTAATTACTCATGAGATATGGGACTCTTAAATTAGCATCCTCTTTCATCTTTTTAGGTGTATTTAGTATCAGAAAATGTTCATAGAGAAATATATAAAGACAGATTTTTAGAAAGCAAAGGAGATCAGGTATGAAAGAACAGCATAGAAGGAGATACATTTATAACACAGAGATTAAGAACTAACCTAGGAGATTTTGAATGCTAAAGTCAATGAGGAATAAGCCTATTTGATAACTAGTCTTTCAATAACCAAAAATGGTTCCCTAGAATGGTTTCTGCTATACTTTAGTTACTATCATTTTTTCTTTCCATCTGGAGTTATTCCTTCTCTTCTGTCACAACTGTCAATTAGCCTCTACACTTTGGTGTGATGACTTGCTAAAATAGTTTCCAAATCTCACTTACACTACCCTTCTCATTGTGATTAACAGTGACCACACTCAAAAGCCTGGAATCTTTGAATTTCCAGAATTAATCTTCACCTGACATCTAAGCACATTCCTGGCATTAATTGCTGTGACATAATGAACAAAACATTTTTTCACCACAGTATCCTAACACAGGTAAAGTACATGAATTGGGGACTATTGTCAGGTATCAGTATGGAAGGAACAATTATATATTCCAAGTATGGGTTCTTTATTTTGCATTTACTAACTAAATGTGCATTGTTGTTGTTGTTGCTGCTGTTGTTTTGGCAGTCCTGGGGCTGAAACTCAGCGCTTGGGAATTATTCCTCAGCTTTTTTTCCTCAAGGCTAACCCTCCATCATTTGAGGCACAGAGCTACTTCCAGTGTTTCCTTTTCAATTTCTGTTGTACTGAGGAATTGAACCCAGGGTGTCATGCATGCTAGTCAATCACCATACCATGAAGTCACATTCCCAGAACCCTAAATGACATTCTTAAGATGGCATTACATTTTCATTCTGTAATTATGTATCATAATTTTAACCAGAAATTTTTGGTAGAAAAGAGCATTGAACACAGTACTGAGTCCACTAAGGCTAGATGGACAATGGATAAGAGTCACAGCATAGCCAGGGCACAGAGGGACTTACCTCATGGAGCTGGTACAATAGACTGAGTGAGACAGCTCTTGACCCACAGCCTATCTCCAGAATGAGAGCGCCACCATGGTTACACTTAAGCCAGGTACCGGTGGCTCAGGCCTATAATCCTAAGTACAATAGAGGCTGAGATATGAAGATCGTGGTTTATAGCCAGCCCAGGCAGGAACACCTTTGAGACTCTTATCTCCAAAAACCACCAGAAAACTGGAAATGGTGCTGTGACTCAAACGGTTGAGTGCTAGCTTTGAGCTGAGGAGCTCGGGGGGCTGCCCCAGGTCCAAACTTCAAGCCCCATGACTGAAAAGAAGTCCACTTCCAACCACAAGAAGTAGACTGAATAGCACCCATTGTCCTAGGGAGCATGGCAGAGAAGTCAGGGCGAGCTTCCTGTCAGCTGGGAGTCATTAGTAGGTCACCCGGCTTATCTGTGCCTCAGTTTCCCCAGCTTCAAAACTGAACAAAGTGAAGGATCACGTTACTCATGGGGATATGGTAATAAAGAAAGAGAGCCATGTTTTGTTTCATAATCCCATACCTGTTCCACCATTAATAACACACACCATCTGAGATCTTCCCGGGTATCTTCCTATCATATGGTCACAGAATTGCCAAGAACAGTATAAGATGGCCCATCCCTCTGTACCTGTCCCTGCTCCAGAGATCCCTCTGTATTAATCCTTTGTTTCCTCACAACTGTCACATGAAGAAATTGAAGTCCAATGTTTGAGGTCCAACCCAGAGCTTCACCTCTGATCAAGAATCGGCTGCCGTGGATTGAGTTTGGCACATCCATCTACACCAATGACAGAGCGTGGCGCTACATGTCTACCATCCCAACAACAGAAGACTGGGCCTGGTGGCTCATGCCTGTCACAGATAGGAGAACCATGATCCAGCCCAGCCTGAGCATATATTAATTCTCTATCTCATAAATGCCCAAGACAGAAAAGCTTGACTCACATGGTAGAAGACCTGACTGGCAAGCCTAAGGCCTCGAGGTCTAATATACTAGTATACCAAAAAGAACCAGAGTCCCAGTGCCAGATGCTCATGCCTATAATCCTAGGTACTCAGGAGGCTGAGATCTGAAGATCACAGCTCAAGATTTAAAAGAGGGTTGGCCTCACCCATCAGATGTCATGATGAGAAGACCCAGAGTCTGATCTATGCTGTTGCGCTCCATACTAGCAGAACTCATATCCTTACTAAGTATTGGTCTTGGTAAGCCATCCCCTGCAGGCTGCACTCCCAGGTCCTCCTAAGCTTCCACTGCCACCAACCAGGCCCAAGGGAGTGCACAGCTCCATTGCACACAGATCCCTTGTTCTTGTAATTTAACAGTGCTGTGTCCCCTTCAAGCCTCTCACCCTTCCAGGTCTCTAGTCCTCAACTGAAAAGCCCATATATGCCCCAAAGTTAGCAGGTAGAAGTTACCAAAGCATTCAGCCTCCTTGTTACAACCCACTTCTATACACACACACACACACACACACACACACACACACACACACACACACACACATCCAGACCATTGATAGAAGGCTCATCCATGCAGCACCTGCAAATTGCCAACTGATCACTCACCTGAACACAGTCAGGCTGTACAAGGATGTCTATATCTCTCTCTGTCTCTCTGTCTTCAGGTCAAAGGTTGACTGAGCACAGAACACAAGGGCTCACACAGCAAGGTGTCTATCTTCTGCATCCAACACCTCCCATCCCCAGAAAAAAAAAGAAAAGACACCAGAAGGCAGGTGTAGACATGCTGCTCCCCACCTCTGACTAAAGCCAACGGGTTTCCACCAGGGAGAGGAAGGGCGCCGATGTGTGACAGTGTGGCACCCACTGCTCCAGGCCATGGGATCTGTGGTGCCCACTCCTCACCCAACCCTGCATCTCCCCATTTCCTGGGACACTAGACGCTGGGGATGGTGGTGGGATCCTTGGGTCAACACCCACCCCCACCCCTGGGGCACATTTGTTCCAATTTGTAGGCCAGACTGTGCGGCACAGGGGAGACGCTGCTCCGGGTCAGAGGGGAGGGAATATGGGGTCGCAGGGCGCGGGGCTGTGTGGCATCCACTCACATGTGTTGCTGGCAGAAGCTGTTGGCAGCTGCTCCAGGTGGGGCAAGCAGCAATGGCAGAAGCATGACAGACACTCAGGTCCTGAGCAGAGGACAGGGTAGCCAGGACCAGGTCAGGGCCGCAAACTAGCTCATGGCACACCATTGCACCATTGCCTGAGGAAATCATAAGTCTGAGCCCGCAGCACCTTGTTTGAAATGCTGCTACATAGGGAAGGGGGAGAGGGGGCTGGGGTTCAGGCAGGCACATAATGGGCCTGTGGAAGGCCTTTCCTCTTAGGCCTCCAGACTCTTGCTCACCACTCAGCCACCTCTACCTTCCTCAACTGCTGGTAGTGGTGTCAACAAACAGAGGGAATCAAGGTGCTACTGGGCAGCATGGAATGTGGGCGTGGCCACCATTCTTGTATGCGATTGGTCAGAAAGAACCATGAAACAGTGGGGGTGTGGCTGGAATCCTGGGGTGCAGGCAAAATGGGCAGAGTCAAAATGAAGGCAGCCCCTTTCCCCTTAACACTGTCCAAGCCAGTTGGGGACAAGAGGGTAACCTGCTTTAGCTGGATGGCTACACAGATTGTTGTGTATATCTGTTTGTTCCCAGACCTTGAACGCAGGATCTGGCACAATCTGTGAGTTGCTTTTGATCAAGGTTAGCTCTCTACCACTGGAGCCACACGGCTTTACTTCTGGCTTTGTTGGCACAAGTTGGACAAGAGTCTCAAGGACTTTCCTGCCTAGGGTGACTTTGACCATGATCCTCCTTTCACAGCCTTGTAAGTTTTAAGGAGGACTGCTGAGAGCCACTGATGCCTGGCTAATCATTGGTTTTGCTGATGATCTTGGACAGACCTGTGAGTTCCCTATTGTCAGGTTTAAGTGGTAAGAGCTGGAGCCCACAGTTTGAATCCTGGTCCTGCCACCAAAAAATGGCAGGAGATCCTATGAAACTCATTCCTTTTCATATGATTACCAAAGGAATGTGATGTATATCATGATTAAATGGGCAGTACTTGAATGATTCGAGGATAAAATTATACACAATTACATTATAGGACACTGGTCGATATTAATTAATACTTTATGAAGCATTTAAACAATCACATTCATTAAATGGAGGCCAAATGGAATACCTACGAAT
>NW_024872586.1:0-22014 GCF_019054845.1 Dipodomys spectabilis | reverse complement strand
CAGTTACAATGATGAAAATTGACATGCATTTTTAAAGAAGAATGACTGCCACAGTTTTGCATCAAAGATTTCTGAGCATAGAAATGCATAATGCATGACTCAGAGCAATCCTCTGGGAATAAAATCATTGCAATTTTTAAAAATCAGATAATGTAGGAATAATTTTGAGAAGATAATTTAAGTCCACTTGGTGAACTTTGAGAAAACAAGAACGGAAAGCTATTTTAATTGGAAAAAGTGTGTTATCTATTAAAGCTATATGAAACGCTTTTTTTAAAAAAAGAAATTCATATAAATAGGATCTCAGATCAAAAGGCACCAATCAAGAGCTTTACTATTCATACAAGTATGAGATAATTAGGACTAAGTCTAATGCTGTTAGTATAAATAGGAAGGGATGATAAATTGATATAAAGAACACTTAAGGAATACAAAATTTTTATTTTCATCTTTATCAAAATCTGTTTTGATATTTATGCTCTATATATCCTACATTAACATCTATATGTGTGTATAGATTCATACATGTGTACATATACATGCATTCACAAGCCTCGTGACCGTCAAAAAACCCAAACAAATAAACCCACAAGAGGAATATAGTGAAAAAAACACGAATTCAGATATCAAAAGGGGTGTGGTGGGGTCAAGGTGAAAGACTAGACAAATGAAGAGGAAAAGGGGAAGAAAGTGCAGGAAAGAGTCTAGTGCATAGACTACAAAACAGAAGGGGATAGCAGTAGAAAGATAGGTGACAATGTTAAAAGAGGAGACACTGATCAAGGCATATTGTGTTCATAAGCTGCTTTATTAACTGCCAATGCTTTTGTCCAATTACTTAATAAGACTAAAAAATTAAAATAAATTACAACTTTTAGCCAGTTACCTGTGGCTCATAACTGTAAATCTAGCTAATCAGGAAGCTGATATTTTGTAGCCAGTCCTTGAATAAAAGTCTTAAGACGGTTATCTCCAATTAACCAGCATAAAGCTGGAAGTGAAGTTTTGGCTTAAGTATTCGTCTACCAGTATCAAGTGGAAAAGCCAAGAGAGAGCATGAGGTCCTGAGTTAAACGCTGGGACTATTCATCTTGCTAGCTATGTCATTTGCCATGCAGAAGCTCTGCAGCTTCATGCAATCCCATTTGTCCAACCTTTCATTGATTTGTTGTGTTTCCGGGTCTCTATTCAGAAAATTTCGGCCTGTGTCAAGGAGTCCTAGGGTTTCTCCTATTTCTTCCTGTAATGTCTGGTTTGAGTTTGAGGTCTTTGATCCATTTGGAGTAAATTGTGGTGCAGGGTGATATATAGGGATTTATCTTTATACACACATTTTCTTAATCATTTCATCTACTGAGGGGCATATGGGTTGGTTCCATATCTTAGCTTTGGTAAATAATGCTGCAATAAACATAGTTGTGCTGGTAGCTTTAGTGTGGTCTTGTTTGTAAACATTTGGGTAAATGCCCAAAAGTGGGGTTTATGGGTCACAGGAGAGCTCTATGTGGAGTCTTTTGAGGAACCTCCATACTGCTTTCGAAAGTGGTTGAACAGGTTTACATTCCTATCAACAGTGCAGTAGGGTTCTCATCTGGCCACATCCCCTTCAGCATCTGTTGTTATTAGAGTTCTTAATTATAGCCATTCTAACTTGGATGAGGTGGTGTATCAGTGGTTGTTTGATTTGCATTTTTTTATGGCTAGGGAGGTTGAGCATTTCTTCATGTGTCTATTGGCCATCCTTCTTTCCTCTTCACAGAAGTTTCTCTTTAAGTCTTTAGCCCACTTATTTATTGGGCAGTTGTTTCTTTGAGGATTTGTTGTTGGGGGATTTAATTTTTTGTGTTAAAGGTATATTTTAGATATGAGTCCCTTGTCTGTTGTATGGCTAGTGAAAATCTTCTCTCAATCCGTGGGCTTTCTATTAATCTTACTAGCTATAACCCTTTGCCATGCAGAAGCTCTGCAATTTCATGCAATCTCATTTGTCCAACCTTTCTTTGATTTGTTGAGTTTTTGGGTCTTGATTAAGAAAATTTCTACCTGTGCCAAAGAGACCTAGGATTTTTCCTATTCCATCCTGTAATGTTTTCAGAGTGCCTGCTTAGACTCAGAAGTCTTTATTCCATTTGGAGTTATTCCTGGTGCAGTGTGACATATAAGGATCTACCTTTAGTTTTCTTCAAGTGATTAACCAATTTTGCCAGCACCATTTACTGAAAAGGCTGTTCTCTTCCATTCTAATATTTTAGGTAGCTTATATAAGATTAGATGGCTATAGGTCTGTGGGTTCTTTTCTGAGTTTTCATTTCTATTCCATTGATTCTGAGGTCTGTTCTTTTGCCAGTACCAAGCTGTGTTGATTAATATGGCTTTATAGCAGAGTTTGAAATTTGGTATTGATATTCCTCCAACACTGTTCTTTCTGTTAAGGATCATTTTTGCTATTCGGGTTCCTTTATTGTTCCCTATGAATTTTTGGATTTCCTCTTCTATTTCCTTGAAGAATGAGGTGGGAATATTGATAAGTATTGCATTGAATTTGCAGATAGCGTTTTGAAGTGTTGCCATTTTCACTATGTTGATCCTTCCAATCCAGGAGCATTGGAAGTTTTTCCACTTTCTAAGTTCTCTTTTGATTTGTTTTTCAGGTTTTTAAAGTTTTCATCACTTCTTTGGGTAACTTAATTCCTATGTATTTTATTTTTTGTGGGGTATTATGAATGGAGTTGCTTTCCTGATTTCAGCCATGCTTTTCTTATTGTTGACATAATGAAAAGCCATTGATTTTTGAGGGTTAATTTTATACCCTGCTACTCCACCAAAATTTGAATCAGCTTGAGCAATTTGGGACTGGACTCTATGGGATTCATAAAATACAAGATCATGTCATCTGGAAAAAGGGAGAGTTTTACTTCATTTTTCCCCTATTTGGATCCCTTTTATGTTTGCATCTTGTGTTATTGCTGTAGTTAAGGATTCCAATACTAAATTGAAGAGAAGTGGAGAGATTGGACATCCTTGTCTCATTCCTGACTTTAGTGGAAATGTATTTAGCTTTTCACCATTGAGTATAATAATGGCTATAGTTTTGTCATATACAGCTTTTATTGTATTGAGGAATGTTCACTGGATTCCTAGTTTATCCAGAGCCTTCATAATAAAGCGGTGCTGGATCTTGTCAAGTGCCTTTTCTGCATCTATTGATATAATCATGTGTTTCTTATCCTTGATTTTGTTGATGTGATGAATTATATTGATTTATGTATATTGAACCAGATTTTCATCCCTGAAATGAATCCTGTCTGATTGTAGTGTATGATTTTTCAAAAGAATTGTTGAATTCAATTGGCCAAAATTTTGTTGAAAAGTTTTGCATCCATGTTCATCAAAGACATGGATCTATAGTTCTCTTTCTTTTATGAGTCCCTGCCTGGTTTTGGGATGAGAGTTATGATTACTTCATAGATAGAGTTTGGTAGTAAACTTTCTCTTTCAATTTCAATGAAGATTTGATGGAGTATTGATGTGAGTTCTCATTTGAAGGCCTTGTAGAATTCTGCTGTAAATCTATCCAGTCCTGGGATTTTCTTAGATGGGAAGTCTCCTATTGCTGCTTCTATTGATGTGCTTGATATGGGCCTGTTGTATTGGTTCAGCTCATCTTTGTTTAGTTTTGGCATGTCAATATTTGCTAGGAAATTTTCCATTTCTTCCAGGTTCTCAAACTTATTAGCATAAAGGTTTGAGAAGTATTCCCTTATAATATTTTGGAACTTGGTTGTTTCTCTGTTGATGTTTCCAATTCTTATCTCTGAGTTTGTTTATTTGGGTGTGTTCTCTTCTTTTTCTGATAAAATTTGCTAAAGACTTGTCAATTTTGTTAATTTTTTCAAAGAATCAATTATTTGCTTTGTTGATTCTTTTTATGATTTTTTTTTTGGATCCTAATTCGTTTAACCCAGATTTAATTTTAATTATTTCTTTTCATATGCTGGATTAGGGTTTAGCTTCCTGTTCTTTTCAAGGAGGTTCAGATGTCTCATTAAATTGTTGGTTTCAGATTTCCCAATTTGTTGATGTAGGAACTCATAGCTAAATTTTGTCTCTGAATACTGCCTTTGTTGTGTCCCAGAAGAGCTGCTAATTTGTGTGTTCATTTTTGTTGAATATCATGCACATTTGAATTTTCTTACTAATATCCTGCATGGCATACTGTTGATTCAACAGTGTGTTTTTAAGTCTCCATGTATTACAGGGTTTCTTTGGTGGCTTTTGGTGTGGAGTTCTAATTTTATTCCCTTATTGTCTGAGAGAATGCAGGGAGATCTGCTTTGAGTATCACAAAACAGGGACATTGCTGTTTCCTCTAGTTTGGAGATGCTGTGTTGAAGCTAGGTTCTGGGTAGTGTTTAGACCTTTCAGCAAATATTAGCTTTTCCCTGAGAGGCTAGTTCCTGAAACACACAGAGCCCAGCCTGCATCCATTCTCAGTGATTATGCTTACTGAATTTCAATTGATTTTCTATGCTTCAGTAGGGAGGGGCAACCTCTGGCTCTATTTACCCAGTGAAGAAAGTCACTCCACTGCAGGCAGAGATATCTCTGCTTGGGTCGGGTGACTTTCCCCTGGGTGGAGCTGAGCCTGGCAGGTTAGGTCAGGTTCCTGCGACTTTCTAATAGCTCCAATTGTACTCTTCCAAGGCCTCGGTTGGAGCTAGCTATTCTGCTGGCCTTTGTCAGTATCAAAGATGGAGATCCCTTCCAGTGGCCAGAGAGGAGCTGCCTTTCTACTGTGGCTCTGTGAAAAGGAGTGAAGATGTCAGGGTTCTACTCAAGCCAGAGTCTTGGTTCCTTGGAAGTCCCTGTTCTGCAATCAGCAGGATAAACATTTCTGCTCCTTGTCAGTTCTTGCTGGTGTTGAGTAGAATCTGCTCACAATCTGCCTCTGGTGCCTTTGTCCCAGACTTTCTCTGCTGGTATGGTTGCTGCAGCTGCCTCCTCAGCTACCACCTCAGCCACAGCAGCCACAACAACGATTATTGGCAAGTGCTGAGATCTGTCTCCATGACCAAGCTGCCTGGATTTTCCCTCTCTGGCCAAACTCTCTGTACTGTGATGGTACACTTGAGGTGATTCTCTAACCTAGGACTGTTCACTGGAACACTAAAACTGCTTTCTATGAGAGAGCTTGTTTAGCCTCCGGCTTCTCCTTGGCCAAATCCTCTGATCTCTTAGTGTAATTTTTATCTTCATAAAAGCTAAAAACAATCTATGCTAACCAGGAATGAAATCATAGTGGATACCACAAATATAAGTATATTTTCAGAGAAAGGACATATTTTGAATATAATAAAATAAAAATCCTGAAGACAACCAAAATAAATATCAACAGAAAAGTGGACCAAACTGAAGACAAGATTAGAACATCAGAATTCAGGTGAGAAGTATATGAGTGAAAAATTATTGAATGAAAGAAAAAATATTAGAGACAAGTTAGTAAACGTAAAGTTTCAGAATACAGTTGTTTCTCAGATTTCAATAGGGTCTTAAAATAAATATCTATGTCAAAAATATTGAGTCATTGTTTGTCTGGATGCTCCTTGGCTTATTATGAGGCTATCTGAAGATAACGCTATCGTCAAAATCAAGAACTATAAACTGAAATACTGGAATTCATTGATTATTAGTCTGCATATTAGGAATCCTAGTAGAAATGAAAAAGAATAGATATGAAGCAATGTTTGAAGACACAAAATTTAATCATGGCCCCAAATCCATTCATATATCAATCATGTAATCATGTTTTAAACACAGAGTACAATTAAGACCAAATCAAAACAAAATAAAAATAATACTCCTATGGGTTTCCTAGTTAAAATGCTATAAAGTAGGCATATGGGGAAGAAAGCAAGTCATGTTCCCTGTAAAGACCAAATGATGTGCTAATACTCTAGGATAGAGCTTGAATATATGCTTTCTCAGAACTTTCTGGTGAATTTGAATCACATTGTGATATGTTGAGAGGTGGGGATTAATGATGTACAAAAGGGCAAGAGAGAAGTGATTTTCACACATTCTTTTAACCCCTTACTGTGATTATGTGCACAATTGACATTTGTCCCCTTCAAGGACAGTCTTATAGGTTCCATTTGACAGCAGAAAGAGAGAGGGAGGAGAAGGATAGAAAGAAAGAGAGGGAGAGGAGGGGAGAGAGACTCTCATCTGACACTAAAATGGCCAGCACCATGCTTTTGCTAGTCACCACTTCTAGAGGTCTGAGGATTAAATTTCTATTCCTCATAAATTATCTAGCCTCTTATAACTTGTCATAATAACATAACCAGGCTGAAACATTCAATAATCCATTAGGAACTATGACTAGCAGAAGATAGTCTTTACTGAAAGTTACTAAAACCTAGGATTCTATTTGAAAGAGAAGCAAACCTTAGAAATGAAGGTAAGTAAAAAGTTCAGATAAAAACTGAGCAAATGTGTCACTAGAAATACTACTCTAAAAGAAGCATTAACATCACCTTCCTACCAAACAAATCAAAAGGAAATCATAATACGACCTTAAAAAAATAACTTTATTGCCCCATAGTCTCAGAATACATTCAACTATGGAACACCCATATCAAATGTCTAGGAGTTCACAGTTCAAAACAACTTCTCAATTGTAATGCACTAAATATAATCAATAAAAATTCTCTATCCACTCATTTCCTCATAAAGTATGTTTTTATTATTTTTACTTGGATACTGAACATTTTAAAACTTAACTAGAATGTGCATTTTAACTAAACAAGTTCATATTGTTCTGTTAAGATTAATTTACAGTCTAATATTCTTGATTGAGAGCTGATCACAGATTTTTTTAATTTTCTAACACACTTAGTTCAAGTTCAGTATTAATTCAACCTAAAATTGCATGACTACTTATTTTAGAGTAAATGCTGTGATTTATCAGCCATGAATTGTAATATACAGTAGAACTTGTTGCTAAGTAACAAATATTTATTATCAAGAACATGAAATTACACCAATAGAACACAGACAGAGCCAGGAAATGATCTTGGAAGGAAGAGATCATTCTATCAATAGGCTCCCATTACAGACTACAAGAAATTTAATGGTTCAGGTGTTCTGCCTTAATAAGTTTCAGTCCCTGTCTTCTGGAAAACATGCATTTCAATTTTATTTATTCTAAATCGCCATTGCACTTTAAAAGATTAATATGAGGTCTACAGAATAGCACTTTAGAAATAAAATATTCCTTTTGCTGGTGCAGCCTGTCAAGTTGCTAACATTTAGATATGCTTTCACAGTGCTTAGAATCCTTCCTGGGGAAATGAAGCCTGTAATTGTGGTAGTCACCAGAAAACATGCTTTGAGTAATTTTCAGAGCCATGGCCAGTTTTGTTCTAGATTACTTATGATAACTAGTGCTAAGATATATACAGATCAAATATTTACTGGTATAAATAAGCAAGACTTATCTGAATCTCTTTTTCATGGAAGCAATTTTATGGTAATAAGTTCAAATGTATTTAAAATTTCTTTAATCTTATACCTGTCTATGAAAATGTATGACATATATATATACATATATATATATATATATGTATATATATATATATATATGTATATATATATATATAAATGATTAGCTGGGCATGGTGGCTCAATCCTGTAATATTAGCCATTTGGTGGGCAGAGATTGGGAGATTACATCTCAAGCAACTTCAGACAAAAAAAAATAGTTCACAAGAATCCATCTCAACCAATGCCTGGGTGTGGTGGCCTTGCTCATTATCCTGGAGGAAAATGTGCAAAGTCTGGGCACAATATTTGCATGCCTGATGTTGCTAGTTCCATGAAGAGGCACAAGCAGTATGTTTACAAAGCAAGTAGGACCGAGCACGAATTGAAGCCCTACCTTGAAAAATAGCCAAATCTGAAGTGCCTTCCTAGCAAGGACAAAGCCATGCACTTAAATCTAAACATCACCTGAGCGGGGAGGGGAGATCATAGTTATGTGTCCTGTAATGCACCCTGAACATTATTTTCACCCTAATGGCTTGTAATTCATCTATCCAATTGATTATTTCGCTAGTGAGAAATATTGTGTGTCTCAAGGCACAGACAGGGGGTTTATTTTTGTTGTATGTTTTGTACCATAATTAGACATGTAATCAGGGCCTGGTATTCTAACACTTGAGCCACACTTCCTCTTCCAACTTTTTGCTGGGTAATTGGAGAGAAAATTTTCAGGACTTTCTTGTTCCTGCTGGCTTTCAGCTCTAATCCTCAGATTCATTATCCTGAAGATATAAAATTTCAGGCATGAGCCACTAGCACAAGCTGAGGCACAGATTTTGTTTGTTTTGGTTTGTTTTTTTGTGGGGCTTGAACTCAAGTCTTGGGTGCTATTCTTGATTCTCTTTGTGATCAAAGCTAGCACTCTACCATTTGAGCCACAGTGCTACTTCTGGTTTCTGAGTGGTTATTGGAGATAAGTGAGAGTTTCATGGGGATTTTTTTGCCCAAGCTGGCCTCAAACTGTGACCTTCAGATTTCAGCCTCCTAAATAGCTAAGCTTATAGACATGAGCCACTGTGTCTGACAAAAGGCACCCTTTTATATCATAAAGAATAACAACATTCCTGCCACAAATGTGACTATTATTATTATTAATGTGGAAATAGTAGAAATTTTCCTTAGGAACGCTACCAAAACTGAGTAACATTATTATTTCTACTTAACATGATATTACAATTATTAGTCAGTGGGAAAAAATGCCAGAAAATGTCATAAAACATATCAAGATGGAAAAGAAACTCAAATAGGACTTATCACAACTGGTCAAATTAACACTAGGCAAACTGTCAGGTTAATCTCTGAATATTTATTAGAGATAATGGTAGTCCCAATAATAGTTTTTGCTAAAAGTTCATCACAAAAGAAACATACAAACCAAAAATTTCAGACATAAATCTTAAAATATAATTTCAATATCATAAAAAATTAAAATATCAATGAATAAAAATATAGTACATGCAATATTTTTTACAGAAAATATAAAATATTTGAAAAAGGCTGAAGGAATTCCTACTTAAATTTTATGATAAATTATGTGCATGATGCATAATAATAAACAGATATAAATTGTGTCCAAATTTATAGGTAAAATTATTGTTGTTTGAACTAACCTCTTCAACTGTCCCATGGGGATACCTAATAGTAATATTTATGACCAATAGTAATAATTATGTGAAAGAAGAAATGAAGTACTGAAATATTCTTGACTAAGAAATGCAGACAGAATCAGCCCCAGTGGATCACAGCTGTAATCTCAGCTACTCAGGCGTCAGATTTGAGGATCAAAGCAGACCTGGCAGAAAAGTCTCACAGACTTCTGTCTCTAACCAGAAAAAAAAAAGAAATAAACATAAGCTGAAATATATCATCACAGAGATATTTGATTTATTTACTACAAATCATGATAAACTTCCTGATAAGAAATGTGGTGGTTTTTGAGTACGGGACAGTTTACCAGATTGAGGTAATTCAGAAGCTAGAAATAATTCTCGATTGCTCAGACCTCAGTGCCTTTGCAGATCTCAATAGAAAAATAAATTGTTATGATAAAGGTGGAAGAATAATCAATCATTTTATGTGAGCAATGGAAGAATGAAATAACCCCTCATATGATATGCAGACATTAATTCATAAGAAATTTAATACAAGCTGGGTGCTAGTGGCTCACGCCTGTAATCCTAGCTACTCAGGAGACTGAGATCTGAGGATCATGATTCAAAACCAGCCCAGGCAGGAAAGTCCGTGAGACTCTTATCTCCAATAAAAACCACTAGAAAACTGGAAGTGGTGCTGTGACTTAAGTGGTAGAGTGCTCTCCTTGAGCTGAAGGGTGCGGGGACGGCACCCAAGCCCAAAGTTCAAGCCAAAAAACCGACCAAAAAAAAAAAAAAGAAATTGAATACATTAGTGGAATTTATAAAAAGTAAATCCCAGTTATCATAAAATTCTCTTGGTTTTCATGTTAGTGCCTTGTATGATTCAGATAGTACACATTAACATCAGTTTTATTCATACAGATAACATAATGTTGCTTGTGGAATGATATAGGGATTCTACTCATCACATGAGTGATGTGAGTAATCCTAAAATATTGAAGAGACTGAAATCAGAGGCCTGACTGGTCAGACAAACCTGATAGTCTCTCATCTCCAATTCACCAGCAAAATATAGAGGTGGAAGCATTGAGTGATGATTAGAACACTAGCTGTAAGCAATAGTCCAAGGCTCTGAGTTCAAGCCTCAATACTAGCACAAATAAAGGGGAAAAGTATAGGTATAGGAACCTAAGGGATAAGTAAGCTGAAAAAGGAAACTTACAAACATATATTACTAATAAAGGATTAAGGGATTAGTCCCTAAAGTATATATTTTTATGTATATAGTGTCTATAAACATGAAATATACAGGCAAAGCCACTGAAAGGCATAATATATAAATATTTTATAAAAGGAGACCTAAGATGCTGAAACATTTCTGGGAGGCTCCAAAACTTGGCAATATGAATGAGTATGAAATTTCAGAATTTGGTTTGACACTCCTTTGTAAACCATAGGTGGCCCATAATGAACAAGTTATTTATCAAAATTCCTACCTAACTTTGAAGGCTGTTTTAAAAGTTACCTTTCAGGAGACTATTTGGAACTCCAGAACTGTTATGATGATGACTAAGCAAAGAGTTGTTCTTTAAGCAGAAAGCTTTCTTCTTCTTTCCTTTTATTTCTTTAGTTATGATATATAACTTTAACCATTTGTTCAAGTACACCTTTTGCTAGTTTCAGTATATACATGCACCTATTTTATTCCTGTACATCTGTCTTTCATCAGTATGACTAGTAGTCACCCAATTACATACATGTATAGGAAAAGAGAAAGATTCTTACTCTGCCACATCTCATAAACTTAATATTATCTCATTTTTCGGCTGCGCTTAGTACTTGTAAAGTATCTGTTCACTATGCAATTACCATTCCACTTAAAAGAAATGTATCTTCTACTCACTTGCTTGCAACTATTTCTTCAAATGGGAGTTCAGTTAATTTGAGTTAGTACACAATTGTGCTTCTTAATTTCTTAATAGGAAGTCATTCTTTGGAAAAAAGAAAGCATGGGATGTGCTTCATTTCTCTAAATTTCTTTATTAAATTTCTTGTAATGGTATTCTTTCTTGTGTGGACTTCATCACACATATTTGGGAACATATATATAGTCTGTATGCATATTTTCATTTAGCATGTGTTCTGGGTCTCATCTGTGAATATAAGGATATTTACAGTTTGACAAAGCAGTGTCCTTGTTTTGAGAAAAGCCTAAGTGTAATCTTTTTTCAATATATACAGCAAATGGAATACATTTTTTCTGAGTAAATATAGCAATGTGTTAAACTTTGTGATATTCGAGATTAAATGATGAACAATTCTCCCTTTAGAAAAAAGTAGATTTGTCGAAGTAGATGTTATTGAAACAGACTTTTAAATAGCTGTAGTCTTAACAGGAGACTGGAATCAATTTGTTAAGACTAACACGTTAGGCATATGAGAGACTCAGTGCTGTTCAGTTTCTGTCTTCTGATTAGTAGATTATTTCATGTATCATTTTATCTGGAAGATAAGTGATTGCAAAACCATTTTATTAATACTATGGGAGTTTTAGTGCCTGCACTGGGGCTTGAGATTAGGTTTTGGATACTGTCACTTGGCTTTTTCACTCAAACCTAGTGCTCCACTACTTGAGCCATAGTTCTATTTCTGTCCTTAGCTGCTTGATTGAAAATAAGTCTCAGGGACTTCACCACCCAGGCTGGCTCTCATTCCAGCCTTCTGAGTAGGATTATATGCATCACCTTTATATATTTACATCAACATCCTGGAATATATACGTTCTTTCTAGCGTGGGCCAAAGTCCTCAAGGTTCTTCCCATTACCTATCTTAGTAAATAGCAAATATTCATTCAGTAGAAGCATTCAAAAAGAAATTTACTATTATCTTACATATGTAACCGCAGACCCTCTGTAAATCACCTTTACAATACAAATAGGAAAAAAAAAAGCATAGTATGCAATCACTTATTTAAACAGTTTGGCCAAAGAGCAGAAAATAAAAAATGAAAAAGGTAAAATACAGCAATATCAGTAGGAAAATGAAGGCATGACTATAGATCATACAAATAAAAATAAGAACAGATGGTTTAAGTAGAACATGTTATACATTTACCAGTTGAAATAGACCAGCCTGATTCAGGACATGTTTGCATTACAAAATTGTAATGACATTATTTCTTACATCAAATACTCACAAAAATAATCACATTACTTTCTATAAATAAGTAGAAAACAATGCCAACTAATGCCTTCTAATATCAAACATTATATTATTCTCCAAAAGAAATCAAATAACTTATGTGATTATCACCAATTCATTAAAATTTTAATTTTATGTTCTTTATGATAAAAATAATACCTATTTAGAGGGTTGTCATGATTAAATTATTTTGTTCATGTCAAAATAGGTGATATAGTTTGAAAACAATGCCATTTTTATTAGGAGCAATGTATACATCAGGGAAAGTTTTATCATCACAAATATACTGTGTTTGTACTAGGGTATGTGTTCACATTGATACTAAGTATTAGAAGATGTGTTTGCCAATGAGCCCATGAATAACTGGTAAATTCATCTTAACCACATACTTAACTAGAATTCTCGTATTAAACTATCTCATCAAATTGCTAAACTTTATAAAACTTTCTTTGAAGAAAAGTATTAAAATCTATACTCTGAAATATTAAGCTGAAAAAAAGAAATCAGAAATAAATCACCAGCAAATTTTCTTCACACCTTTTTAAAAAAGTGAACTGAACATTACTTTCACAGAGCTCAGTGATCTTTGTAAGAAAATTTACTTTATTTTTGTCCCCTTTGATATACCTTTCCTTTTTTGTTTTTCATTAATATAACACCAAGAATTGGCCCTTGAGTAAAATGATATACTCACACAAATTCTTTTCTATTCTAGCAAAGAACATGCATATGTCTATGTACATTTTCTCTTCAATTGACGACACTAATCCAATTGTTATCAGCATTCATAGGATGACACACAGTTGCCTTTCATTCACACAATCTAGAAGTACAATGAATGTACTAGTGCCCAAGGTTGAAATTTTCCACATTTATATCTGTGAGTCATGTTAAGTCATTGACAGAATTAAATGATTTGTCTCCGTTGGGGTGGGAAGTGAAAATTCCAATCTTGAATCTTAGTCTATTTCCACTAACCAGCTAGAGATTCCGTATCTTACAAGAGGCTTTCATTTTTATTTCATTATGTTTTTTTGGTTTCCTGCTGACATTTGGTATTTTAAGCATTGGCACCTTCTCCATATTTGGATTGGAAGAGTCAGCAAAGTAATTACCAAAAGCCATATTTTCCCAAATTGTAACCTAATCTTTCTTCCAGTACTATTTTCCCCGCCCATCCTTCTCTTCCTCTCTCTCCCTCCTTTTCTCCCTCTTTCTTTCTCTTTCTCTCTCCCTCCTCTTCTTTTCCCAACCCCCTCCTCTCCTATCCTAATGGTTAACTCAAGGTCTCCAATAATTGATTGAATTTTTTTTTTTTGCCCAAGACTAGGGCTCTACCATTGAGCCTCACCTCTAGTTGTAGCTTTTGGTTAATTAATTGGAGTTAAGACTCTAACAGACTTTCTTGCTTGGGCTGTCTTCCAACCATTATCATCAGATCCAAGCATCCTGAGTAGCTAGAATCATAGGCTTGATTCACCAGCATCCTGTCACTATTATTTTTCTTATGAGTTGGATGAACTGCTAATGAATTTCTCCACAATTTAGAACCCAGACTCCTGATGAAGGCTCACCTATCATTGTTAAAACTTGCTATTCACCTATCTGATCTCCTTCCATTCATCATCCATGCAATTTAAGCCTGAATGCTAACAGGTTTCATATGCCTGGTGAACACTCTGCTCTTGCTCTGTCTTCTGTCTCATTACTGAGTGAATGTGTTTAGTTTTCTGTCAGCTTCTTTATACATAATTACTTGATCAATTTTGTGTAACTTGGGAATTTATAGGATCTGCAGTGTTATTTTAATGATTCATTCAGTCAAGGGTGATTTTACTAATAAGGAACATATTTCTTGTTTCTTTCTTCAAAGTTATTTCAACACCCGAAGTAGAGACACTGCACTTGTGTAACGGGTAATTTTTTAAACAACTAGTTAAATCTCAGCAGATGTGCTTTATCTACAACACTGTCTCCACACAGCCAGATCTCCTTTCCAATTCAGCAATCAGAATCTTGTTAAGATCATCTGGATTTATGAGGGAAATGATTTATTTTGTCTGACAATGATAGATTGAAATTAAAATGTAAATGAATTAAATATGTTTTAGATAATTAGTTTTCAAACTCCACTTAACTTAGGTGTCAGACTCAGAGGACAAACAACATTTCAAACATTATCTTCTGATTTTCCCTGACAAACAGATGGTCCCCACTCAGAGTGGAAAACTTCAACCTATTCTTCTAATAAATGTTTAAAGGAGTGTCGATCCAGCTTAAAATGTTTTAATGATAATTTTAAATTAATTGTGGGCCAAAAGATTAAACATACCTTTCTTCTAACCAGAATGGTTCACACAGTGCCTCGTGAGACTGAGTTACTATTATCTAAGGTAGAAGGTCTCAAACAGATTTTAAGCAAAGCAATAAATTCAAGATTCTAGAGTAATGCAGGTATTTAGATGCGAATACATTTAAACATTAGAAACATTTAAAACTGTATAAAACGTTTTTGTATTCTTTGTGTGTATGTGTCAGAGAGAGACAGGGGGAAAGATAGAGAATATTGGGGCTTGAAATCAGGGCGTGTGCACTGTCAATTAGCTTTGTCACTCAAGGTTGGCACCCTGCCACCAAGCCATAGCTCCAATTCTGGCTTTATGGTGGTTACTTGAAGATAAGAGTCTCACAGGATTTTCCTGCACTTGCTGAATTTGAATTGTGATCCTCCTATCAGCCTCCTGAGTAGTTGGGATTATACAAATACTTTACTAGTGCCTAGATTTAATATGTATTTTTAACTGCAATCAAATATAACATGTTATATTACATCATGATTTCCACAGATGAGCTGTGGCTGTACAGATATAGTGAGGGCAGATGATGTGGTCCTGAATGTCCTTTTCCCTTTAGGTCTGCTTACATCCCTGTAAGCATCAAGCATCAACCAGTATGCATGGAAATGTATCATGGTGTAATTATGTATTTATAGAACATTTATTTAACCTGAGGGATTTTCTTTCAAGTAGAAACATGGCTATCTAATTTACCTTTTCTTAATTTTCAATTTAAATGTTTATTATTTAAAATATTTAACTGTCAAGGTAAAGCTACTTCAATAATGAAGGCATAATAGAAATAAAGGAAGGGCCTTGAAAATTTCTAACAGGCCCGGTGGGAGTAGGGTGTACAGCAGAAAACACACTTGCCTAAATCACAAAGTCTTATGAGACCATTAATTCAATTTTCACCTCCTGGAACTTAATTCCTAGACATACAGATGATATAGAGTATGAACAGCTCATAGAACATCTTGTGCTTGCTCATCTTATTTTTACCTAACTCAAAAGCAACACCTAATGAGTGAGCCATGGTTACTATTAACTTGGGCCAATTTAATTGTAACAACTTTCTTTAGTTTTCTTCTTGTTCTTTTTTATGTATGAAACAAGATCCTTTGGAATATGTATAAAACAATATCACTTTGGAATAGATGTGGCTCATCTACTTATCACACTCTGTGTGTCTTAACTTGAAAATTTGACTCAGCTTGACAACAGTGTAAGAAATACTTTTGTTCGGCAGTTCTGAGCTTCGAAACAGATACCTTTAATATTCTAGGAAAGGGGTTTTTTAAATTAATTTTTATGATAGTATCTTGTGATGTTGCTCAGGTTTATATTGAACTGCAATTCTTGTCCTTATACCTCTCATTTCGCTGGGATTACCAGAGAGCCCCATTAAACTCAGTCTTTGATCATTTTCATGTTTGATTATATTTAAAGAAAAAAAATCATTATTTCTGTCATATTGGATTCTATATGTGTACACATTTGTAAATACAAATATATTTATGCATATATATATATACCTGCATGTATACATATATACTATACATGGATATAGTAATAAATATCACATATACATATATGTGTGCAATATATCCATATATATCATACTACACATATTTTTGTAGATAAATATAAAATATACATGTAATGTTGATGTATATAACACATATATATCACATATAAAACATATATCCTTTTCTTAAAAATGTAGTTAAGAATATCTGTGCAAAATTAGGTGGTATTAAGCAAAAACTTTTATTCAAAGTTATTGTGTGTAATTTACCATAACAATGTTAAGAAATAAATTAAAACTAAACAATGGATTTAAGTTTTTATACCCTTTCATAAAATTCCTATTTAAAAAGCAGTAAAAAAAATAAAACAGAAGAAATCTTAACTTAAACTATAATATTGGAAATTAAAAGACAAATTCTTCGTTTTCTGCATACTTATTTTCTCTATTTACTTACAAAAATTTAAGAATCCTAAAGAAGAAAAAAATACTAATAACACAGATTTCAGGAAGATTGAAGACTTGGAAAGTTGTCCGAAATGATCCAGTACAGCTGAAAATAGAAATTAGAAAATGCCTAATGAAAATCTTTTAAGTCTTCTACCTTCAGCCTATCTAGTGAATGTCTTTTTCCCATCTAGGGAAATAAAAAACTTTCTCTGGTGTAGTTTCAGGATATACTAATTATCAAAGAAAACTAATTCCATCCTTCACTTTGTTTTTGTAGTTGATACTGAAAACTCTTTTTTACAATCATGTATCTCAATTTTAGCAATAGTATTTTTTAAAGTATTAAAATTTGTAATCTGAAACAAATGAACTAGAAGAGTATTTTTATTTCTACTTACAAATGGGAATCACTTTAGAATACTAAAAAGCCACACAAAAAAAGAATTGATCATTTGATGGTGTTGAGACGTCAAGTTTTAGCTTTGCACTGGTAGCTCTGGCTTGTGATCCTAGTATTCAGGAGGCTGAGATCTGTGAATCATGGTTCAAAACAAGAAGACTTCATGAGACTTTTATCTACATTTAAACCCCAAAAGCTGGAAATGGAGGTATGACTCTAGTGGTGGAATACCAGTCTTTATAGAACAAAGCAAATAAGAGCCCCAAACTCTGCGTTCAAGCTCAGTAAAGAAAAAAGATAGAAGAAAGAAAGATAAAAGAAAAGAAGGAAAGAAGAGAGAGAGAGAGAAGGAAGAAAAGACAATTCAAGAAAAAGAAGGAAAAAAGAAAGAGGGAAGGAAAGAAATGATGAAAGAGAAGAGACAAAGGATGAGAAACAAAGAAGGATGAAGGGAAGATAGGAAGTTCTAAGAAGGAGGAAAAGAAGGAAAACCAGAAAAAAGTAGAAAAGGAAAAGGAAAATGAAGCTTCAAGATTTGAGATTTAAGTTCCTAAATAGTCCTGGAGAATGCTATTATCATAACAGCAGAACACAAATAAATTTTCCTTGGGCTATTGTGGCAATAGTGTGGATGAAGCCATAGGTTAGGATCTGGACGCAGTCTGCTAAAAGCCTCCTATTGGGAAACAGAAACCCCAGTAAAATACTCTAGAAAGGTAGAAGTTTGTGGTTGGCACTCTCAGCAGGCCTCAGAGACAAGGATTATAGATCAGCCTTTGCCTTGAGAGGGGCCAGTAACAGCAAACTAGGTTCTTAGCTACTACTCTCAGGACAGCTGGAATGTAGTGTAGCAGATACTTAAAACTGCAAACCATACTCAATTCAGCTGAATCGCTAATTGAATGAGTTATTATCCTCCACTCTAGCTGTCTAGAAGAGAAATAGCATGAAGTGCTTTAGAAAAGAGAATCAGGAGCAACCCTACAGATTTCAAATAAATAGATATGTCAAAAGGGAAAAATGTCATTCAAAGTTATATTTTAAAATGAATAAGAATAGTATGTTCATGGGTGAGCTAGATATTGGAATTAGTAGTCATTGATGTTTCAACCAATTATAATTGATTTGCCCAAGAAAATAGAGGGAAACGTTAGGTAAACAAGAAATATAACCTGGAATCAACTCTACAGAAACTTCACTTAAAGAAGGTCAAAGTGGCAGGTTTCTTGGCTTTTTATGTAAATGATATTCAAATTGTTGGTATAAAACCACTGATTCTATAACTGATTCAGTATGACTTCTGCACCCAAGATTTAAGAAATTCCAGTGTTTACAGCAGACAATCAAACCATATGACATTTCTTTCTATATTTCTATTAGTTAGAATGAAGTATGATAAAACCTCGATCTGAATTTCTACATCATCCTCTCAAATTTATTTGTGTGTTTTTAAACAAATATAAAACATAAATTTTGTATATGTATTTATATATGTATTTCACTTAGGTTATCAAGTTAATAAAAAAAATCAAAATGTTGTATTTCATGGAACTTACCACAGGAGGAAATAGACAATAAAAGAAGATAACAAGTATTAAATATAGCTGTAGAAAATGAATTAAGGAAAGATAAAGAGATAATGAGTGCTATGTATTGGATTTTGCCCATCAAAAATGCAATGAAATCCTAACCCCCAGAATGGGACTGTGTTTGGATATGGGGTTGTTGCAGAGATAATTAGTGAATGCAATAGAAAAATAGAGTGGACCTTTAATCAGTATTTGGTGCTCTTGTGAGAAGAAAAAAACACACACCATGCACAGCTTTTTGAAAACAGAGACAGAGAATGCCATATGAAGACAGAGGCAGACAAGGTGACAAGCCATAAGCCAGGTGCTGTAAGGACCATTGACTATCATTAGGAGCTAAGAAAGATTCATGAAAGAGGGCTTTCAGAAATAACTACCCATGGAGCTGGGAAGGTGTCTCAGTGGTAGAGTACTTGCCTTGCATGCATGAGGCCCTGGGTTCTATTCCTCAGCTCCACATAAGCAAAAAGAAAAAAGCCGGAAGTGGCGCTGTGGCACAAGTGGTAGAGCTCTAGCCTTGAACTGAAGAGCTGAGGGACAGCGCCCAGGCCCAGAGTTCAAGGCCCAGGACCGGACCCGCCCCCCCAAACAAAAGAAGAAGTAACTACCCCTAATAAATAGTTCCTAGTACTTACCGGTATTTTAAGTCACCCCTTTGTGGCTTTGTTATAGTATTCTAAATCAAGAAATAGCCCCCCCCCCAACACACACACACTTAACGTTACAGATTGGAAAGAGGAAAGTGGCAGATTCATGACTTCCTAATCAATGTCTCTTTTTGCAGACATACTAAGAAAAGAGAAATTCAAGTTCAAAGGTTTTGAGGCTAAGATGTGACTCTTGTGTAGCTGCAGAAGAGACTAAGAGAGAAATAAGTAAAGGTATATAACACATTCTTTAACCTATCTGACCAGAGACAAGGGCACAAAATCTTAGCTCTTTCTAGATAATGTTTACAGTTTTGGCATTGATAATGAGCAAGACTGGAAGCCTATGGTAGGTTTGAGCAGAAGAGTGAATTGCTTATTCTATGATTTCATAGCATTGTTTCAGTGTAAATTGTTACGGTTATCATGGATCGCACATTAATGTGGGGATCTAGGCATGGAAGCCAGGGTACAAAGGTCAGCTTTAGCTATGAGAAAGGATTTTCTACCTACAGTAATTATAGTTAAGTATAAATAAGAATAAATCATGGTAGAAGACAAGGTCTTTTCTGATCGTTTCCATTTAATCAAGAAATTAAGGGACATGAGCTAGAAATTACAATAGAGAAAGAAATTTTACGTATTTCATGAGAGACAATTGGCTCTGAAATTATTGACCAGGAAAGAATAAACGGACTAGAACAATAGTGTGAGATTGAAGTTAGCTTTTGCGTTCTGTTTGTCATTAGGGACAACTAATTTGAAAAGGAAGTAGTGTATAGTATTACTGTGAATGTTTTCCCTTGTACCTGATGTTGCAAGTTAACAAGTCTGAAAATATATGAGAGTTCGATTTGACCCACCTCATCCCCTCAACTCTGATCAATTTCTTGATTCCTCATTGCTTTCTAACAAACTGTCTTCCTTCAATATCGTTGCTGCGGTCTTAGCATTTGCTAGTTTCCTTTGCCTGTCAGTTGCATACTTTGTCAATTCTCCACTCTTCATGAGGCTTTGGTTTGTACAGTATAAACTAAGATGCTTTCCATCACATTTACTTATATTCTTATGTATCTATGTAACACATATCCTTAGGAGTAGTACATTATGATAATATGTGATTAATTATGTGTTTGAAATTGGTCTGATTTCTTCTCCTTTCAGATAGCTGAGAAAAATTTATAATCTCTGGATTGTGGAGTATTTAGAATGTTTCTAGGATTTTGAATTTGAAACTGGTCTTATTTCTCCTCATTTCCAATGGCTGAAAATGATTATGATGTCTGGATTATATAGCATTTAGAATCTTTTTTTGGATTTTGATTTTTCTTGACACTGATAGAAGAACTCATTAGGAAACATTGTGCTTTGATGTGCTATTTGTGACAGATGTGTTCAAGTATGATCTAGCTTTTAGAAAAAGAATGGTGGAAATCATGCAAATCATTTTGAAAGTTATTGAACTGTTTGTGGCAATATATGGGAGTTTTTTTGGGTTCAAGATGAGTTAGCATTGATGATAAAATTGGAAAGTAGAATAACACGATTTAGTGAAAGAAAAGTGAATAAATATGGTACAAGTATTATCATTTGAATTCCATGGGTGAAGAATGGAGATAAATAAAATATTCATAATTTGACTAATTTAAAGGCATTTAAGAAGAAACAAGTCATTAGAGATGTTACCAGAGACCACAATGAACCCTTTTGAAAAATGGACATTCAGATAAAGGAACACAATGCTGTAGTTAGTAATTTTCCCCACATATTTTATTAGGATTACTATGCTGTACAGAGATTTCTGGGAAGATGGCGGAGGAGAAGCTGGAATCTGAACAAGCTCTCCCATAGAAAGCAGTTTTAGAGTTCCAGTGAACAGTCCTTAGCCAGAGAATCACACCAAGTGTGCCATCACAGGACAGAGAGTTAGGAAAGAGAGGGGAAGCCAAGGCAAGGAGACTCATCTGAGCGTTTGCCATCAGCCGCCGCGGTGGCAGCAGGGTCGCGGTGGCAGAGTTGCAGCATCGACCGCAGGGCACCCAAACCTGAGTCACAGTGAGTCCGGGACGAAGGAGCCAGACACAGGGGGCGAGCGGATTCTACTCAACACCAGCAAGAACCAACAAGGAGCGGACATCTTCATCCTGCAGTCTGCAGACCAGAGACGACCCAGGAACCAATACTCGGCGTGAGTAGAAGCCTGACGTCCTCACTCCTTCTCAGGGAGCAGAGGAGGGAAGGCCACCCCTCCCCCCCCCAGAACAGGTGATCTCCATCTTGGATATCCTCAAAGCTCAGAGGAGCTGCTAAATCCAACTCAGGCCTTGGAATAAAACGAGTTATTTAGCAGGTGACAAGAACTTAACGGCGAAGTGACGTGATAGACTCAGCTCCATCCAGGGAAAAGTCACCCAGCTCAGGCGCCAGCCATAGGAGTGGCTTTCCACACTGGGTAACCAGAACCAGAGGCTGCCCCTCCCTCTAGCAGCCTCCACAATCAATTGAAAAACAGAAATCCTGAGAATGGCTCCAGGCTGGGCTCTGTGAGTTTTTCACAAAATAGCCCCAGGGAAAAGATGCTGTTTGTTGAAAGGACTCAACTCTACCCAGAACTTAGCCACATCACTGCATTCCCCACTTTTGTGATTATCAAAGCAGATCACCC
>NW_024872585.1:0-25236 GCF_019054845.1 Dipodomys spectabilis | reverse complement strand
CCTGTACAGGGCATGGAACCCTGACCTCTCCTCTTGCAGTTTCCACACTATCCTGAAGTTGCAATTCTTCAAAATCTTTCTGCGCCTCCCTCATTTTGACCACCCAGGAGACTGAGGCCTCTGAAGCAGCTGCACTGGTGGGGAGCTCAGCCTGTGTCAGTATCTGGAGCCCCCTGTGGGAGTGACAGCAGCTCTTGCAGCTATCTACTCTTCATCTTCTCCTGGGACAGCTGGCACATGCACTCGGCTTTCTCCTGACACAGCTGATCCAGAATGAACATTTGTCCTTTATATGCCAGGAGGGATTCCAGGGCAGTGCGGATATGTGCCGACAGCTGGGTGCATCAATGGTGGAGCTCATCTGCAGGACTCTGGAAGTCCACCTCATCAGGAAGGTTGTGGATGAAGCAGATATTCTTCTCGGATACCCACATGTCCCACTTCCCATTCTCTCACATGTTGTGGTGGCACCTCACATGGCGGGGGACCTGTGGCTCTGGCTCTATCTGGCACTGAGCTGTCTGGGGAAGGGGGAGTGCCTGCAGCAGTCAGGCAGGAGTTTCCCCCTGTGGATCTCAGCCTCTGAGAGTGCTAACAGAGCCACATCCCTCTCAGTTTGGGGGACATCTCCATCCTCTGCCATGGGCCCATTGAGGAGAGTCGCTTTCTCAGATTTTGTTTCTCCAGGGTTCACAGATTCCCTTTCCCCAGGGAAAGCCAGGAACCTCAGCTGGGCCTGCAGGTGCTTCCTCTGTGGACTGGTCACTTCCAGGCACTTGAAACTGTCCTGCCATTTGGGGGCACTACCTAGTCCCCCCAGTTGGTCGGACCCTGCACTTGTTTCAGCTGCTCCAACAGCTGAGTCTGCTTCTGCAGGTGCTACTGCAGTACCTACTACTTGGAGCACAGTTGCTCATTTGAAGTGATGTGATGCTCACAGGTGGCTTTGAGCTCCTGCAGCTAGGCCAGAGACTGGTCCTGCTGGTCCTGCAGCTCCCGAATCACTTGGCTCTCTCTCTCTCTCAGCCACCTCTTTCCATTTCTGTATCTTCTCTTCTGAGCAGTCCAGCTGTTCCCGCAGATGTTTCTTCACCTGCTGCTCTGAGTCCACGATGCTGGAGAAATCCTCCTTCTCACTGCTCACCCTGTGGAGAGCGTCCCATAGCAAGGCCAGCTGTTCCTCCAGCTGTGGGTTGCACACACATGAACATGGTGGGGTCTCGGGGATCTCCTGCCGATCCTTGGTTTTCTTCTCTAGTCTTCCCCCTTGCTCCTGCTGCTCCACAATCTGGAGATGGAGTCTCTGGTTTTCCTGGACCTAGATATGAAGTTGTTCCTCCAGGTATTTCAACGCCATCTGCATGAGGTAGGCGTGGGCTGCTCCTCCTGAGATGGACACTTGGGGGGCCATGAATCTGCCTGCTTCCTTCTCAGTCCCCCCAGCTATTCTCTAGGTGCAGCACCTACCTCAATCCTTACTCCTTCTCCTCTGTCAGTTGGTTTACCTGCTCCGTCAACCACCGGGCCTCCTCCTTCTGCACGGACCTCTCAATGCTCAGGTTCTGCGAGAAGCTGTCTCTCTCCAGATTCATGGTCACCATTCAGCTCAGGTTGTCCTGAAGTCTCTTTAGTACCTCAAACACCTCCAGCACTTGTTGGAACTTGCAGATTCTGTTCTTCCTGTTGCTCCTCTAGGTCCAGAGTGCTTCCAGCTTCTCCTAAAACTCTGTGTTCACTTGCTCCAGGTCATAGAAGCTACTGGGCTATTCCTTGAGCTGAAGTGTTACATCATTCAGCTGTTCAAACAACATTTCAATCTCCTTCTGTAAGTAGTAACCACAGAAGCCACCATCTCCAGCTCCCCCATGCAGTGCTCTGTGGCCTGTAGGCAGCTGGTGAGAGCTTCATGCTCCATTTCTCTGTCATTGGCCATGAGCTGCATGTGGGATGGTGCCGATTATAAATCATTTTCTGCTGAAACCAACCTCTGTATGGGTAGCTTGTGGATGTCTAGCTCTGTTTTTGGTGCTTTGTGCACTTGGGTTACCTTCTCCTTCTCTTTCTCTTGTCAATCCTGCAGGTCTGTCTTTTCCTGCTTCAGTGGTTGGATCTTGGCACAGAGCACCTGGTTTCTTCTTTTGCTGCAGTCCAGGGAAGGCACCACATGTTGGTAGCACCTCTGCAGATTCTTGGTGGTATTGGGACCCTTGACACTTGGACCCTTATGGCTGTGACTGTGACCAAAGGGAGGGGAGGCCTGTCGTAGGCATCATCTTTGACCAGATCCTCCATTGAATCACCCTCCCCAGTGGTGTTTGTCTTTGGGATTCTTCCCTTTTTTGTATTCTTTGTTTTCTTGAATGTTGAAGGTCTGACAGGAGGATTCTTCTGCTGGTGTTCTGGCAGTAGTTTGTTGCCTGCAGCTTTGTCTCAGAGTCTTGTTGTTTCAGGCATCTGAGTGCTGGGATGTTAAAGATGGGCTGGCCACATTTCCCAGGCTCTGGGAAATCCTCTATTCTCCCACTCACTGACTAGGTCATCAATTTCCTATTGAATTCCAAATTCGACTTGAGACTCTTGCTTACCACTCAGTTACCTCTAATTTCCTCAACTGCTGGTAGTGGTGTCAACCAACAGACAGCCAGATGGCTGCACAGATTGTTGTGTATGTCTGTTTGTTGCCAGTCTTGGACATTGAACTCAGGATCTAGGCACAGTCCATGAGCTGCTTTTGCTCAAAGCTACCCCTCTACCACTGGAGCCACATGGCTCTAATTCTGGCTTTGTTGACACTGAAGTTGGACAGGGGTCTCAAGTACTTTCCAGCCTAGGGTGACTTTGACCATGAATCTCCTTTCACAGCTTTGTAAGTATCATGGAGTACTGCTGAGAGCCACTGGTGCCTGCTTAATCATTGGTCTTGCTGATGTTCTTGGACAGACCGGAGAGTTCCCTATCTTTGGGTTCAAGTGGTGGATGCTGGAGCCCACAGTTTGAATCTTGGTCCCGCCACCTCCAAATGGCAGGAGATCCTAAGAAACTCATTTTTATCCATATGAATACCAATGGTATGTGATGTATGTCATGACTGAATGAGCAGTTCTTGAATGATTCTAGGATAAAATTATATACAATTATATTCTAGGCTACTGATTGATTTTAATCAATACTTTATGAAGCGTTTAAAAAATTACATTCATGAAAATGAGACATAATGATATACCTAAGAATTTGTTGTCATATAGCATACAGATGCCATTTTTTTTCTGCCAGGACTGGGATTGCAACTCATGGTCTGGGTAACTCTGTTGCACTGTGTAGGAACGGGAAGCTTGCTTTCTTGAGTCAAGAAGTTCAAGTCTGTTCCTTAGGCCTGAAATCGATCCCAACACTAGAAAACATCCAATTTGTGTACATTTTAAGTATATGATTTATAGTTACATACATATATTGAGTCCATATTGCATTCAGTGTAGTTATTCATTTTACCTTTTGTTTTGGATTGGAACTCAGCATCTGGGTATCTCTGTGGCACTGTGGGTGAAGGGAAGCTCACTGTCCTTAAAGACAAGAAATTCAGACTAGTTCCCAGGGCCTGAAGTGAAGCCCCAGCATGGAAAAAATACACCCATGAGTTTAGTGAGTATGACATTTATTACCCTTATTCATTTAGTGTTATTAGACATATAACATTTCATTTATAACATCCTATCATACAGGATATATTTTCATATGAATTATACATCATATTGAGACCCAGGACTTTTTTTCAGGAAAAAAAATGTGTGAAAAGTGGCTTCTTACTACATGAATAAATTTTTGGCAATGCTGGGTTTTCAATTCACGTCATAAAATGTCCAATCCATAAATGGGGTCTTAGCACACCAACCTCTGGCAAACTGAGCTGCCAGGAAGTTCTAACGACCTGTTACTTGTTATCAAGCCACAGTAGTGCCCTATATATGTGTGTGTGTGTGTTTGTGTGTGTGTAGATTGCTGTATATATATGTATATGTAGAGAGAGAGAATGTGAGGATATTATTAAATTTTATATATATAGTTACCAATAATTAGTTATTAAGTTATGTCTCCATTTAATGAAGTATCATGGTTAAATATTTATAAAAGCATTCATTAAAAATTAATCAATATCCTTCCATTAGGGGAATCATAACATGGTGCTAGAAGGGAAGATATGAATCCAATGATTTTTGTGTGGCTTTCTAAAAAAGAATCATGAATTAACTGCAAATTTAATTACTTCTATAACATTCCATTAGCATTCATGTAAATAGGAATGAGTTTGTCACGATCTCCCTTCATTTGTGTGTGGCAGTCCTGGGATTCGAACTCCAGGCCTCAGAAGTTTACTTCGAATGCAAACCATTGGAATGACACTGAAGATTTCAGATTGTCACAATTAAAAAAAGAACAACAAGAAGAAAAGAAAGCCAGGTGTCAGTGGCTCCTGTATGTAATCCTAGCTCCTCAGGAGGCTGAGATGGAGAGAATGCCAATTTGAATTCAGACAGGGCAGGAAAGTCTGCAACACTCTTATTTCTAGGAGATCACAGGAAAATATCCCCATCGATTAGGGCTGTGGCTCAAGGGCAGAGCACTACTCTTGAGAAAGAAAGAGGAGATCAGGGATAGAGTCTAGTCTCATATTTCAACCTGAGACCTGCCAAAGAAAATGAGAAGGCAGTAACTCCATGTCTCTGTGTATGTATGGCTGATGTACGGATGATATGCATTCAACAGGTTGCCCATGACCAGACCCCCAAACTGGGAAAGCTGGGACAAGCCCTCAGAGAGTACTAAGTCTGAGCCAGTAGCTTGAACAAAGCATCCTTCTCTGCCATTTAATAACTGAAAACCAGAAGGCTTGCCTTGGCTGGTGTATGTAATGGGTTCATTATGTTCTGGCTGAGGTGTCCAATTGGGACATCTTCCTAGGCTGTAAGAGTTGTGGAAGGTTCTGGCTCCATATTCCATATCCCTCTGTAGGACTTGAGCCTAGATCTCTGGGGCCTGGTGGCAATCACTCATTCATCATTCCTCCTTGCCGAGTCTCACTCTGGTACCAAATCCTGTCAAAGATATGAAATGGCCAGCGATTTCTGTGCTGAAAAGAGTATGCCAATAAATCCCACCCTCATAGTTCCTGTTAGAAGTAAGCCTTGGGCTGTGAATGTGGCTAAGTGGTAGAGTGCTTACCAAGCACAGTAGTTTTATTATCTTCATATATGTCATGATCTGTCTGTGTATGACAAAGACTACTGTGAAAATAAAAAGACCCTTCGCAACACTTATCATTTATATATCATCAATAGATATGAAGGTGCTTAAATATTACTGAAATTGCTTTGGAACAAATCATGTTCACTTTGACTGTCGTGAAAAAGAAGAATTGGTTTCTCAGCACTTTAGGTAAGAACTTGATTGAAAGAAACAAAAGTAAAAGTGAGGAACAACTCAACACATACATTCAAATGAAACAAAACAACCTAAGAAAACAAATTAATTCAGCACTCAAGAACCTGCAGGAAATGCAAAGACTTAAAAAAATATCAGCTATGACAAGCTTATGAAAATCCTGACTACATGGGAGTCTCCTGTTGTGAGGATAGAGGTTAAAGCCCAGACTGGACAGAAATATCTGTACACAATGCCATGCACCTATTATTCTAAATTCCAGGAAGAATAACATAACATGGACTGAGCCCAAGGTCATATACAAGTATCTGAAAAATAATCAGGATTATTTAGGGCTGGGACATGACAAAGTGGTAAAAACAACCATTTAGGGGGCACACGACACTCAATTCAAACTCTAATATTTGGGTATTAAAGTAAAAAGCTATGAACTTAAACAATTGGAATAATTGTAAGATTTGAGTATTTTAGTGGAAAAATGCATGAGAGAGATAGAATGAACCCATGGTGCAATACTTTCAATTTAAGTGAAAATGTTTTATGGTACTTCAGACAAAACAGTTACCTTGCAAATGAGCATGGTTTTGCATTTTGGTGATGGAAATACTTTACTTACACATATGTAAATTAAATAGATTTTATTTGGGTAGATTGTACTTCTTGAACTAAGAGCCTGGATGATGTCCCTGAGATTTTTCTCTCAAGGCTACTACTCTATCACTTTGAGCCACGGTTCCAATTCTGATTTTCTGTTGGCTGTTTGGTGATAAGAGGCTCCTGGACATTCTTGCCCAGGATGGCTTCAAACCATGATTGTCAGATCTCAGCCTCCCGACTAACCAGGATTCCAGGCAATAGCCACCGATAGTTTTAATAATTTAGTAAACTGTACAGTTACTGTAGTTATTCATTATCATTATAACCTGTGTAATATATGTGTGTATGTATATATCAATGCATACGGGTAGAAATATTTTAACATATTTTTGTATCTACAGTAGATTTATGAAATCATCCATTATAAAATAAAATGGAAACAAAAGTTAATAAGGATCAAAACAAAGGAAATTATCACATATTTCTTGTTGTTGAATGGAATACGAATTGCCAGAATCCGTTTGGGAAAACCATCTCTACATTAACAAAATGGATAAGAGCTATTGATTCCAATCCATCTATTTGCCCATGTTGTGCAACCTCACACATGAGTGTGAAAATCAAAAAATACTTTTTGCCTTTGCTTTCAACTCACCTTTTATAATTTACGGATTAGATGAAGTAATCAAATAAAGATTAAAATAATGTTATGTGAGGGTATGAATAAGACCTGAAAATGATTTTAAATATGATAATAGCTAATTAAATTGCATATTTCTTACTTTTACTCTGTCATGTCCCTCATTCCCACATTAGGAAAGTATATAGAAGGTTTTCACTGAATTATATGTACAATTATGAAAAAAATGTATTGAAAAAATATAGGCACAGTGTGGTTTTAGCTTATTGAGACCTGTAGGTGGAATTGTGTTCTTGAGGACTTGCAATACATTGTGATGAAGATGAAGGGAGGGATGTGCTTATTCTGGAAAACTGGCTAGGGGATTGCTCCCATAAAGGTAGTGATGAATTCTTCCAAAAGGTTACAGTAAAATCACTTTCACAAGCATGTTCACTGCTGCACAATTCACCGTAGCCAAGTTACGAAAACAGCCCAGATGCCCTTTGGAGGAATGATGGTTGGAGAAAGTGTGGGACATATACACAATTGGATTGCATCCATCCATTTTGACGACTGTTACATTATTTGTAAAGAAATGAATAGATCTAAAAATATATTAAGTGAACAAAGTCAGAGCCAGACACACAAAGGACCCATGTTCTGTCTCATATTTGGAAGCTAGAGATTTATACAAGTTTACACAAAAATATTAACCAAAGCATGCTATTTGCAGAGGAGTATTTCAAAGGTGTAATTTCTTATAAAATTGAACTTTACGCCAACAAAATGAATACCAGGAAACTATCACTTGGAAGATGTGAGTGGAAGTCAAAAGGAAGAAATAAAGAGTTATGGAGGAAGAGAGTGAAGGTATAATATTCAATGCAGATGTATGAAACTAGAAAAAATTAAAGTGGGGTGAGGTTTGGAAGGGTGTGGAAAAGTTATATAAAGATCCATTATATTAAAAAAACTGATTTGTTGAGTGGAAATACCCTTGTACAAGTGTTTAAGATAATGAAAATATAATTAAAAAATGGTGACATCTGATCTTAAATTCTATTTCCATTTCTTTTAAAAATAAAATTGTTTGCTCTATAATTTGATCAGAGGGATGGATTTTGTGGCTAGCTAGATCATTGCACATCTTTCTCTCTCCCACTTATGGTTCTCATAGGTAATATGATTGCTCCATAATTATCCTAATTTATTTTGCTTTTATATTTTTTAGTTGCATCATTTCACATTCTACTCTGTCATTTCCCAATTCATTTACATATAAGACATTATTTCCTATTTTCTCATTTCTAGAATAAGCTGCACATGAAGACACCACTGGTCCTCATTTTCAGTCTGTCCCTTTGAATACGGAGGAAAATCTTTCCTCTGCTCTCTACCAAATCCCTACTCTCCAGTTAGAATAATTTAGAATAGTAAAAATGAAAAAAAGAGAAAATAAATAATAGTGAAAAAATGATGCAGAAAATTCACCGGATTTTTCTGACTAATTCATGCAATGTGAACTATTGGGGAAATACATGGACAGCTCATCCTCACTGGCACTCAAATTCTCTGGTTAGGCAATTCTGATGAAATTGAGGAACAAGAGGAAAAAGTGAGAAATGTTATCAATTGCAAGAAAAAAAATGGTGAAGGATTCAAGCAAATTTCTTCTTTGCTGAAAATAATCGCCTTACTACAGTGCAGAGACTACTTTCCAGAAAGGTCACTCATGTGAGTACTAGGGATAACGATGAGTATATCCCTCTTCATCGAGAAGCCTACATTGGACACTTAGACATTGTCCATGAGTTGGTGGCTCAAAGCGGATATTCATGTAATAACTGTGAATGGCTGGACACCCCTGCACAGTACTTATACATGGAATATTACCAGAGTGGCTTCTTTATTTCATCATGATGCAGACACCAATGGCCAACCTAAGGCCTCTTGACCCCCTTGTATCTTGCTGCTGGGAATAGATATAGCAAAGATACGCTGGATCTCCTTCTATGTAACCATTATATCAAACCAGATCTGAAGCACAACTTGGAAGAAACTGCATTTGATCTTGCCAAGTGGATAAGTATGTATCACTACCTTTTTGAAGTTGTGGAAGGCTGTACAAATTGTTCTCCTAAGTCCTAATGGCTTGGGTAAGTTTCTTAAATTTCAAAATTGCCAGTCCGTCCCATCTGTTCATACAAAATATTTTCACAATACAAAGCAA
Source organism: Dipodomys spectabilis (assembly GCF_019054845.1). Classification (NCBI taxonomy): domain Eukaryota; kingdom Metazoa; phylum Chordata; class Mammalia; order Rodentia; family Heteromyidae; genus Dipodomys; species Dipodomys spectabilis. The sequence continues at coordinate 16,351 of NW_024872585.1, read as the reverse complement.
CAGCAATATCTTACTTTAAAAATTCATGGATTCCATGGTATTCTTCCAAGTGAATTGCCTGACTTTGATGTCAAAATATATTCGAGTTGTTTGTATACATCAATAATGATTTTTATAGAGTTTGTGATTTTTTAAATCAGAAATAATTTTAACTTATCTGTTAAAATGAGTAGTAGAGAAACTAAAGATATTTCTGGTGCTTGTCTGAAAAAAGTATATTTTAAAAGATTTAATATTCTGTTTGTATAATGTCCATAATCTATTTCTTTCTCTCCTAGATAAAATAGTTTGAATTCGACATTGTTTTATAATATATAGGTTCATTAATAAATGTGTCCTTTCAGATTGCTTTCCATATGGAAACAGTTTAAGATTCCTTTAATTCCTAGGTCCTTATAGAATTTTATTTTTTTGGGATAAAATGACAATGTTATCTTATTTCAAAAGTTTTATAAAGGTTATGTTATGTAAAGGCTTTTCTAAAAAGGTGAAGATTGAATATGCTGATGACAAAATAACTGTTATTTCTACTATTTACATGTATTATTGCACTTGTATATTTGTAATCAACTTTTTAATAACGGTTTTTCATTTCTTGCATCTGAAGAATGAAAAATATGTAATACTTCACAAATTTTCATATCTTCCTTGTGCAAAAGCAATGTTAATCTCTGTATTGAAATTCGGGTAGATGAGCTGCTGAAGCATGTAGTATCCTGTAAATTTAAGTAGTTAATGATGCAATCTTAAGACAGGCATATATTCTAGATTACCTATTTGTAACAAGGAAACCTTATTGTTCCCATATTTGCTATTCATCTTATTTCTGTAAAATTCTGTGTATGGTGGAAAAAAGTTATATTGTTTGTTCGATTGCTCACATTTGCAATTTTTGTCAATAACTATTTTAAGTCTTTTTCATTTGAAATTTGATCATACTTTGAAGCCTTTATAGCTACGTCCAAAGGTGATGGATTTTTAAGTACTTATTTATTAACTGATTTAGCTTTGTGGAGGTAATGGATTCAAAGTAAGCCATGCTTAAGAGCTATTTCTAAAATCCTGCAGCTTAAAATTTACCAAATGAGGTCTTACTGGCACAAATGTCTGCCTGACCCATTACCCTTGCTCCATGTAGGAACAGACCAATCAGATCATCTTACCCTGACAGCATAAATTGTCTTATTGGAGCAAAACTAATCTTAGTTACAAATGATCATAGAGTGACGAACAGGTCAGACAAAGCTGGGCGCTGGTGGCTCATGCCTGTAATCCTAGCTACTCAGGAGGCTGAGATCTGAGGATCACAGTTCAAAGCCAGCCCAGGCAGGAAATACTGCGAAACTCTTATCTCCAATAAACTACCAGAAAACCGGAAGTGGTGCTGTAACTCAAGTGATAGAGCACTAGCCTTGAGCTGAAGAGCTGAGGGACAGCGCCCAGGGCCAGAGTTCAAGCCCCATGACTGACAAAAAAAAAAAGAAGTGTTCAGACTAGAAGGTATTTTTTCAAAATATAATTGTTTATTACACCCTATCATTTCAAAAGTAGCTAAAGCCAAGAAGGTGAAAAAATTATTCATATGCATGATTACCTCATGTCCTGGCCTGTCTACCATCCAAGCAGGCAGGAGCTTACACCACTGATATTCTATCACAAAATATATTCTATAGCTCCAGGAGAAGTTCATATGTTTCTCCTCGTTATTAGGCCTTAAATTGGTAATGTTTTAATCACAGTGATTCCTCTTGCCTCTAGGCTGTACATCTCTGAAAGGTAAAGCTTTAGTTCTAATTCTACCAAAAACTGATGTAGAGGTAATGGAATAATACTCTAAAACAGTTGTCTTTTATACCCTTACCACAACAGAACAATGCAAAACATTTTCTTATATTATATATAATTATATATTTTATATTCATATGTGCTGATTTTATATTGCACACAGTGAATCTTACTGGAATTAATTGATAATTTGACAGATTAATTGATATTTATTCCAATAAACATATTGGAATATAAATAATCAGGATTAGAATATATATTAGAATACAAAAAGTATCAATGCAATGTTTTCGGTATAAACTTGTGATACTTTCTAAGTGTTCTTGGTCTTCTGAATTCACATGGTAAAAAAAAACAAAAACAATGTTGTTTTCCTCTAATCTATAAGGGATTTTACTCTGCTGCTCTGTTTATTGTTTTAACTCCCTAGTCCCAAACTGCTTTTCTCCATATTTCAGAAGCATTCCTACTGATTATACTCAAATTTTGCTGATATGATGTCTAAAAGGTATTATTCTTCTACAAGATCCACGGGTCCTAGGATCCCAGGTCCCAGTTATCCACATCATCAGATAACTAGGGCAAGAGTTCTCACCTAGGCCCATGCAACATGCAAACAGAAAGTAATTGAAGATCCATCTCAATTTCTCATTTCCTACATTTCAGGGCCCCAATTCCTTGAAATGCAGGAATTAGCAGTAAGCAATTGGGAAATGCAAGGCAACTTAAAATGCAAGATGAGATCACAAAATGTGAAAGTACAGTAATTCAAACTTTCAATTTTCAGGTGACCATCCCATATGAGTGAAAAATACCACAAATGTCATAAGATTATTTGTAATACCCCTCTCCCAATGATTAGTGAATGATGTCAGTCCAGCATCAGCAAGCCAAAAAATAGTTGCTGGAATGATAGATCCATAATTAGTCTACCAGTGCTAGGAATACTTGTCATAGAGTTCAAATATAATTCAGAAAAAACATTAATTGAGAAGATCCTTAGTGCTTCAAAACACTGGTACTTCAGTAAAACTTGGTTCTGTAGTGTAAAAATGTTGTCATTCTCAAACAAATGATAACCTACATTTAATTTCCTGAAAGTATATTCCTTTTCAAATAAACTTTTTAAAATCACATTTGCCAAAATAACACTTTACAAGTAGATGATATTTAGTGACATTATTAGTTTTTCAAGTGTAGGGAGCAAGTTACAACAGAGTTGATTTATTTACCCAGCACTAATGAAAAAAAGGTTAAACCATTCATTAAAGTGTAGAAATAGGACCCCTCACCATTTGTGTTTTTCAGTAAGTGCCTTCGAAAATTTATTAAATAGATCAGCCTCCCATATTTCAAACCAAAACATTAGCAAATAAAGTAAATTTCATCACGTAATAAGTACATTTTAAAAAGTCTTAAATAGTTGCCTTATCATATGGTGTTTTACGTTTTCCTTATCTGTCTAACATAGTAAGAAATATGACTTTAAGTCTTGAATATGGGTATGCATCAGAGATTTGACAAACATAAAATCTGTCTTCTATTTCTATCATATTCCTCTACAGTAGTAAATTTTAGTTTTTTCCTTTTTCCAAAACTCATAGGTATTAGAAAGTATTATCCCATGTAAAATAAAATAATCACAAACCACTGTTCAATGCCATTTATAAAACTGGTAGTTAGGAATACATTCTAAGCCATTTTTAAACTTTCTTGTTGACTACAGAGTAATCTTCCAAATGGAAGGGAATAAAATCATGTCTAGGTGCTTCATGTCTCCAGTCTTGATAATTGTTACTTCAGAATTATGGAAATATCAGCTGACATCAGTTTAAGTATATGCAGAATTAAAACTCCATGGAATGTATATAAACCTTTCAAAGTACTAACAGACAATTTAACAGAATGACTATCAGGAAGTTGAAACCAGAGAGGAATAATAGTAAAGACATAGAATGAATGAAAAATGGAACAAGGGTCAAGTACAGCTAGAATACTCAATGTACACATGTGAGAAAGGAAGTGGTAAATCGGAAATAAACCTTGTAGAAGGGGTTGGTTGAAAATGATAGAAGGAGGGGCTGGGAAGGTGGCTCAGTAGAGCGCTTGCCTTGCATGCGTGAGGCCCTGGGTTCGATTCCTCAGCACCACATTAGCAAAAAGAAAAAAGCCGGAAGTGGCATTGTGGCTCAAGTGGTAGAGCACTAGCCATGAGCTGAAGAGCTGAGGGACAGCGCCCAGGCCCAGAGCTCAGGCCCCACAACCGGACCCCCCCCCCCAAAAAAAAAGAAAATGATAGAAGGAGTGACTCTGATCCAGGAACATTGAACAATTGGATGGACATATTTCATTGTAACACACTAACACAATCTTTTGAAATTTAGTGAAAAAACACAACAAAAAACAATAACACACAAAAAGAACAACCAAACAGCAATCTCTATAGAGTATGATGTATGATTATGACCTCTCAAAATTTTAAATAGTTAGTGAAGGACAATCCTGGGAAAAGCATACAAAGTTGTTTAAAGTGGGCAGTTTGGGGTAAAGGAGAATTTTTAACAGATTTAAATAGATTGTCTAAGGTTATAAATCACCCACATCTGCTTCAAATATTTTCTTCTGTGAGTTCTCTTGGTCTGAACTGCATACTCCAGTCCTGAGCCACACTTGATAGCTTGTGAAGATAGAATGGAAGTAACAAGATCAAGAACCCATTACTCCACTGGAGAGGAAACAGTCCTCTATGTTTTCTCTCATTTCTATTGACTACTTTTATTCATAAGTTTATGTCAAGTGATTTGAATTATATATTTCCTTCTTTGTTTTGGCAAAGTAATTGTTCAAAATAATTCACTAAATATTATTTTCCATTTTTTTCTATCATGCTGTTTACTTGTCCAAGCGAGTCCATTAAACTTCCCCCTTGCATTTGCTTGCCACGGAAAACCAGAATCAATGATAATGAGGACAATCTCTAATGGAAAACTTTGTCTCCAAAATACCCGTCCAAGAAGCTGTGATCACAAATATTTAGCTATACTTTTTTCTTTTTCTTTTACCTTGAAAGTCTTCTTGTGTCTAAAGTGCCCTCAAAAATAAATACTCCACCAATTTTTGGTTCAATCACTTCTAACCTTAAAGATATATTTTGCTAACAAGATGCTTAGAGGTAACCGAAGAATACTGCACTTTTATCTTCTCTCTTAAGACTCTCCTTAGATACCATATCAGGACTAGTGAAGTTATTCTTTGCAAAATTATTTCAATAGATTATTTTTATCTTTGTCTTGCATTTGCTCAACAAGATGTATGGGGAAGAATAGAGTTAAATCACCCATACCTTGGAGGACAGAGTCCGTTACAAAAGAACAATGCTCCTATATTCTATTTCTCTGTCCTCCTCTTAGCTCTTGCCGGATTTCTCACTTATCACAGATTCTTGGCTTCAAGTCTAGTGAAGGTGAAGGACTATAAGGCCTCCCCCATTGCTACATTGTAGGGCTAGATCTCCGGCAGGAGGTAAGCATGAACGACGCAAACAAGGAACACATGTTGGGAGAACAGGCTTAAGCATCTCTGGTTTATTTCTGCACAAGGGTTGGGATTTTATAGCCCCAGCTTTCCCAACCTCCTGAGTCCTTGCCAACCAATTACTTAGCAGGCAATTGATGATGGGCACTGCTGGGTGACAGGCATTGTTTGGTCCCGAGGGGCATGTAGGGAGCTTGGACAGCTAATGGCTGGCAAGCTAGGCAGACATGCCTGTGGGTCACGTCTCTATGAGCAGGAAGTGTGCTTCAACTGCTACTCTAGCTGACTCAACCAGATCTGACTGGCTCTACCCACAAATTTCCCCTTTTATTTTAAAAGGACCGTCATTATGGTGACCCATCGTTGGAAGCGTTTTTGCCAGGAGTGCAAGCATTTAATAATTCCTAGGAGAGTAAGCCCTACAAGTGCAAGGCCTCCCCAGATGACCAGAGAGGATGGCGAAAGCCATTGTTGTAACTTTTTAAGCACATCTTCTAAAAAGGAGGCAGCGGGAATAAGCTGTATGGTGGTCTGGTTTACGCGGGTAATATCATGCAGCAGGTTTTGGGTGAATAAGGGACCTAGGGCCTTTGATGTAGTTACTAAGTTCAGTGACATTGGGTGCAGGAGTGGAAAGCTGACATACAGAATAGTCATAGCATTATATAGTCCTCCTTCTTGTAACCAAAGAAACGTAATCTGTTCTTGGAGCAAGTCTATTTGTTTTTGGAGCACAAGGAGGCCTCCCTTAAGATGATTGGCAATTTGTAAATGTTGTAATTCTATGGATGACAGTTGAGGGATGAGCTGGTTTATCTGTTGCACGGTGGACACGCCTTGGCACAGCAATATAGCAGCGGTGGTAGCTGAAGCAATTGTAGCGATGATTGTGGACTCGATTGCAATGATCAATCCTACTGCTCTTTTAGTGCGTGGACGAATCAATTGAACCTGGGAAAACTGAGAGCCAGAACAGTAAATGGGGGAACACGTACCAAACCTGCAAAGGGATATGAGTCATTGGGTTGCCAGTGATTGCTGAGAGTGCAAGTAGCGGAAGAGTTGTCTCCTAGACAAAAAAAGAACGGGGCTCTAACCACTACCTTTCCTGACACCTGGTGATATCCAGATCGGTTACAGCAACGAATATTGGCCAATAGGAAAGGGGACAAATCGAGGCAGGAATGTGATGAGCAAACGATTGGCATGGGAGCTCTTAGGTCTCCCAATCGTCCTCCTGAAGAGTCATAAAACTCGTTTAGATTTGGAGGTTTGGGATCTATTTCAGATTGGTTGTATATAGCCGGATAGAGGGAAAACGCGAGGTCCCCAAATACTTTGCCTTGCCAGGAATTGGCACAATGGTTAATAACTAATTCCTCAAGAGGAGTGGAAATAGTGCCAAAGTTATCAAACCCCCTGCGTGGGCACAACTGCATATGAAAAGGTATGTCAGTAGCCTGATTGCAATTTTTTCCAGTGGGACAAATGGGATAGGGTCCTGTGTAGTTCTACCATCCCATCCCATGCGTTACTGCTGCGAGGGGGATGGTACAGCCATCAATTTGCTTTATCATCTCGTTTGAAAAACAAAAAGAGCTGGCTCCCTTCCATCTAAAAGTAAGGTTTCTTTTTTTGTTGTTGTTGTTGTCAGTCGTGGGGCTTGAACTCTGGGCCTGGGCGCTGTCCCTCAGCTCTTCAGCTCAAGGGGAGTGCTCTACCACTTGAGCTACAGCACCACTTCGGGTTTTCTGGCTGTTTATTGGAGATAGGAGTCTCACGGTCTCTCCTGCCCGGGCTGGCTTTGAACTGCGATCCTCAGATCTCAGCCTCCTGAGTAGCTAGGTTACAGGCGTGAGCCACCAGCACCCTGCTAAGGTTTGTTTTTTGATGCCATAAGGCGTCTGGTGAGAAACAAGGCCAACCATGCCATTGGAAGAAAGCATTTGAGGGAAGATGGTGGTAACTTCCCCTACCATCATTAAGATTTGGGGGCTGGGCACTAAAGTTATCTTACCCTGCCCTGCAGCAGATTGAGAATTGGCTGTAATAATGGCACACAATAGAGTACCATGCCCAGGATCAGGGTCTGGGGCCATAGCCTAGGCTTGTTCAACCAATCCCTTTAGGTCTCCCCAAGTGATGGCATGGGCTCTAGCTCGAGGTTTGTGTCTCCTCCTCCTTGCGCTGTTCAAGCATAGCTGACACATCTTGTTCATGGGTGGTGATGGTTGGTCAGACAACTCCATCTGGGATCCAAACAGGTTTATCACTCGTGTCTGGAAAGATACAAGCAAATCCTCTCCCTTGTGCCATTAAGGGAGCAGAACCCTCCCATTTTCTTGTGATGGGGTCCCTCCATCTAACCAAAGGGACCAGAGTAGGTGTTTTCATTAGTCCCCAATGCAGGGACGCAGGGGTCCCACATGTGGTGGGTGTGAATGTTAAAAAGTTTTTTACAGTAAGGCAATAATTTAATTGTGTTTGGGGATCTTTAAGCCCTAGCCACTCCAGTTCCCCCTTTTCTTTTAAAAGAACGGTCTTGATTTCTTTATGACTGTGTTCAACAATGGCTTAGCCTTGTGGGTTATATGGAATACCTGTCTGGTGTGTAATGTTCCAAAAGGTACAAAATTCACGAAAATGTTTGGAGGTGTAAGCAGAGCCATTGTCTGTTTTAAGGGTCCAAGGAACAGCCATAATTGTAATGGCATGTAGAAGTGACTTAATAGCGTGCCGTGTTGTTTCACTGTTAAGGCTAAAGCTGTTATAAAGCCTGAGAATGTATCTATGCATACATTTTCGTATTTTTGTTTACCGAATTGGGGGATATGGCTAATGTCCATTTGCCATGTGCTATTGGGTCTAAAGCCTCGTGGATTTGTTCCCATGGGCTGAAGTGGTCCTAAGAGTAAAAGAGGTGCACAAGAGGAGCAGGACCGAATCATGTGCTTGCATTGTTTGTGTGTTAAATCAGGAAACAACTGTTGGATAGTAGCTGCCGATAAATGAAAACGATGATGTAACGTTTGGACCTGGTCCATGCACATATTGGTGAGTAGTACAGTTGGTGTGACAGCGTGATCAATGGCTTCATTACCAGCAGCTAGGGGTCTGGGGATGTTAGTATGAAATTTAATGTGTTGAATGTACCAGGGTTGAACACGATTGTCTAATACATTTTGCAGTTTACACATTATTTTTGCTACATCATGACCATCATTTTTTAATAAAGCTCCAGGAAGAATGGCAACAGTTTGTACAGTATATAAACTATCAGAAAAAATATTAAGAGGTTCTTTGGGAAAAGATGTAAGGGCAAGCAAAATGGCCAGTAATTCAGCAGCTTGAACAGACAGGGAATGTTGTTGAAGCATGTATGTTTTAGTATTGGCATTGTAAAATCCATAAACAGTTTTGTTAACATCGGTAAAAAGTACAATGGTTTGATGGATAGGTTGCCCATTGGGACGAGTACAATATTTCCATGAAAGTGGGAGTTCTTGGGTAACTTTTAAAATGGGGTTTTTGGGCATATGATTATCAATGTTAAAATAGTAGTGGATGACTTGTAAGGCTAATGCCTCTTCGGTTGTTAGGAAATCAAAGATTGTTTTTGTAATGGGCCATATAAGATGGTCGGGGAATCGGCCATAAGTTTGACGCCATCATTCCGTGCCTTTGATGGCCACGTTGCATAGCACGGTAATGGATGTGCTAATTTTTGGTAATTGGGAAGTGGCAAGTTGTACCCATTGTAACACACCATGGGTTTGCATCAGTGCCGCCATTAGGCCATTATTATTTAATATAATTAGGATGATTTCTTGGATGGTATCTAAAAACACCAAGGGTGTTGACCATAATCAATCAGCAACTTGTTGTGAAACTTGTTGAGCATCAGGTGAAAGTATACGAAGGGAAGTTGGGTCAGAGGGTCCCTGAAGCAATTGAAATAACGGTTAGAGTTGTTGGGTGGGGAGACGCATAAAATCGCATACCCAGTTGATATGTCCACATAATTGTTGTAATTCAGTTAAAGTATATTGGGATTTAATGATGCTATGGGGCCCATTTGGGGTAATTGTTTGATTTACATGGTATCCAAGATAGGTGTAAGGGTCGTGTAGCTGAATTTTTTCGGGGGCAATATTGAGGCCCAGCACTGTAAGGCTCTCCTTGAGTTGTGTTAAACAAGTTTGCAATGTTGTCGCATCTTTATGTGCTATTAAAATGTGATCCATGTAATGGACACAAAAGCATCTGGAAAACAAAGGCCTAATAGCATGGGCAACATACATCTGACATATAGTAGGGCTATTTTTCATACCTTTAAGGATAACTTTCCATAGATATCGATGAGTGTATAGTTGACAATTCGTTTCCAATACAGAGAAGGCAAAATATTCTTTATCTTTGGGATGTAGCAGGGTGGAAAAAAGCAGTCCTTGATGTCAATAATGGCAATGTGCCAATCTTTGGGTATTGAAGAAGGGTGTGGAAGTCTAGGTTGAAGCGTTCCTATCTTTTGTATATGACAATGGAATGTAGATCATGGAGAAATCTCCACTTTCCTTGAGCCCATTTTTGGATAATAAAAATGGGGAATTGTGGGGACTGATGCTAGGTTCTATGTGTCCCTTTTTTAGTTGCTCCTCCACTAGAGCCTGGAGATGAGGGAGCTTTTCAGAGGAAATAGGCCACTATTCGACCCAAATGGGTTTGGTAGTGTCCCATTAGAGTGGAACTGGCTCTGGTCACACAACAGTGGTCATTAGAATTGGGGGTACTGTGGGTGATTAATGGCTCGATCAGTTATGATGTCTTCATAAAAAGCCTTATCATCTGTTGTTGTCAGAGTACCCATATTGGTGAGGATATCTCTTCCCCAAATATTGCATGGAAGGCGAGGGGCAACAAGAGGTTTAAAAGCCCCGGTGGTCCCACCACAGTCTTCCCATCTTACAGGCCATTGGACATGGAGGGAATCTGTTTTTTCACCAACACCTTGTATGCAGGGGCCAGGAATTAGGTTCCATCCCAACCCTTCTATTTCATCTTTTCTAAGGACTGTGCAGTCAGCTCCCGTATCAATTATGCCCTTAAATTCTGTTCCATTGATTTTAAGTTTCATTCTAGCTTTTCCATTTTGGATAGGAATAGTCCATCACACTTGAGGTGGTGGCTGTTGCTTTGTCCTATTGGGGTAGGGGCTGAGGACTGCCCCTTATTTAGTTGAAAGGCTGAGTCATAGAGCAGCATTCAGAGACCCAATGAAAACCCTTTTTGCATTTAGGACATACAGAAGGAGGTTGTTTTCTTTTGGGTGAGTGCCAGAGTGATGGGCAATCCTTTTTAAAATGACCAGTTCCACCACATCCCCAACAAGGTCGATTTCCAATTGTGCCATTAGGGGGCGCGCAAGCACTGGTAGTCATAGAGGCGAACTCCTGCTCAAGGGAAGTAATAGGATGAGTTTATATCCCCAAATCCTTGGTGGCTAGGATGCAATCAGTGATCTCCCCATTTCGTTCAGGGGCAATGGCTTTTCTGCATTCCTGAGTGGCCCCTTACCATATTAGGCTCTTGATTAGCGCATCTTGGGCTCCAGCCTGGGATACTTTCTGGGCCACTGCTTCTTGAACACAGGCAACGAAGTCAGTGAGAGGATCATTGGGACGTTGTATGAGGGGTTTTGGATGTTTGTCCCCTTCTTTAGAAGGGACTGATGAGACAACCCTCAACACACAGAGGCTTACTTGGTCAAAATACTGCGGAGGTGCCACTGCTTGTGCGGCAGGAGATGCATAAGCGCCCTCCCCTTTTAAGCAATCAGGGTCCCCCATGGCAGCATCCTGCCCTCTGGCAGTGATATTTCATGTGCTTTGTTGTTCACAATCATCATAAAAAGCAGCCTTCCATAAAAAGAAGACCCTGAAGATAATGCTGCACTCATTAAGCTCTTCCAATCATGGGGCAGTTAAGATCAATGCTAAGGGTTTCGAGCATCTGTTGAGCATTCAGGGAGTTTAACCCATCTTCCCTGACAGCAACCCAGTATTTGTCAAGTACTTTTGGGTCATGCAGGTATCATTGGTTAGGTCATGCAGAGGTTCGGCGGAAGTTTACCGGGAACATGAACTGGGGTTCATTTATAGGCTTGGCTGTCGTTGCCACGATACTTGTGGGGCCCATGAACAACTGTTGTATTACAGGGGGAAAATGGGTTTTTGTTGGGCAAAGTTGGATATCTCTGCCCAAGGATACAAAGTTTTCTGAAGGGAGTTCCCAGGCTGGCCTAGACAGCCAAAAGAAGTGATTGGGAAGGCTTCCTGGGACTGATAGTGTGGGGGAGGCGGTTTTACAAGCATAGCTGGCCAGCCCCCTGGGTCACCTGATAGTGGAAGTTGTTGGTTATCTGTGTTCTTGCTGGAATTGTTTGCTGTGTCACAAGAAGATGGGAGTGCTTGAGCAGCTTCTCCATTTTCCTTTTGTTCTGTTTCTTCTTGCAGCAAGGTGTTAAATGCCTGCAGAGTTTCCCCTTCTTCTTTCCCTGATAGACAGGCTTGAATAGCTACTATTATGATGTAAAATATTAGGGGCAGCTCAGCGCTTTCATGGACTTCCTTTTTATGAGCTGCCTGAATGACGTGGGTCCACCTGTCTGGATCCCAAATGTCCCTGCAGTCAATCCAGGGACACAATTCACTCACTATTTCCCATATTAAACTAGCTTCTTTTTGTGTTACTTTTATCTGTCTACTCCTGAGCAGGGCAACAAGTACTCATGATTGAGGCTCTCGTGCTGTGGGGGGGAAGGTTGCCCATGGAGGCACTAACCTTGCACTAGACAATAGACCGTCCATCTGCTGAAAGCAATCGAGCCCCTTGTTGGGCGCCACTTGTAGGGCTAGATCTCCAGCAGGAGGTAAGCATGAATGATGCACACAAGGAAAACACATTGGGAGAACAGACTTAAGCAGGTCTCATTTATTTCTGCACAATAGGGTGATTTTTAAAGCCCCTGCTTTCCCAACCTCCTGAGTCCTTCCCAGCCAATTACTTAGCAGGCAGTTGATGTAAGGCACTTGTGATGGGTACTGCATGGTGACAGGCACTGATTGGTCCCCCGGGGGCATGTAGGGAGTATGGACAGCTCATGGCTGGCAACCTAGGCAGACACACCTGTGGGTCAGGTCTCTATGAGCAAGAAGTGTGCTTCAACTGCTACTCTAGCTGACTCAACCAGATCTGACCGGCTCTATGCACACTACATCTTCATGGTTTTCCTTTTAAAACTCTTTTATTTGGATGTGGAATTTATTATCATGTCTTCATTCAATCTTTTCTGCATTCTAGTGAGCTTAAATAGGATCTGTAAAATCACTTTAGCTAGCAAAAATATTAAGACAATGTATATCAAAAAGTTTGGCTTCCCTCCACTGCTAAAGCCAATATGCTTAGCTAGGGCTTCTAAGAACGCGTTTTCTTGCCTTTTCAATTTGCTCAATTCTTTTCTGATCCCAAAACTTTTTGGCTTATGTAATAAGAAAAGTCTTCTCTATCTCATGTTAATAAGGATATTATATTTTGTGAGCTACTAAGAAATGTGAAATAATTGGATTCAAGTAGTCAATCAGATTTTTTTCTGTGGTTCAGTGCTTCATGTGCAAAGACATTGTGGAAATAATTACAAACAGAAAAGTGTAAACCCAGTACCTTCTTTCATTGTTGATGGCACTTTCTCCCTAAATATTTGGACCCAAATTATATTTTTCAGAGAATTACTGTTTGGTAATTAAAGTCATTTCACAAATTTTGATGTCTTTTTTTTTTTTAAGAACTTTGAATTTAAATTCCACTACAACCTTGTTTCACACAGTAAGAGTAGATTTCCTGGGTAAGGACAATTCTCATGGGAACCTAAAGGATTTATAGCAAGGTTTTTGAGGCTTGTTTATTTAGTGTGAAAATGAGCCATCTTCACCCACATTGCTCCCTCTCAGCTAAGTCTCCATGGATTACTTTGCATGAAAGCCTATTTTCTCAGGCAATTTTAAATTTTCATAATAGGCTAAGTTGTTAAAAAGTTTGAACAAATTAAAATTTACCTGTCATAATTTTAAAACTTTTTTGAAATTCCTTTATTAGAACTGCGATTTCACCAATCCTAACTCCACCTTTACCATCAAAAACAGTTAACGTGGTGTTTTCATGATATAGTGTCAATGAAACTATTATTTTCCAGTGGCTGTGTTATATATATATATATAACCTTATAAACTGATTCTGAACAAAATGAACTCCAAGATAATGAAACAGAGAGTATTATTTGCTGTTGTTGTTTTTAATGTACTATGTGATTTCTATTTTCTTTTGGGTTATTCCCCTATGCTTTATTCCCTGCTGTATTTGATTTTGATACCCTGTGTATTGTGTATATATTTACCTTAACTAGAGAAGGGATGAGGAACAACAAAATGGTGAGACAAAGGACAAAGGCAAACCAATGCAATAGCAATACTCACAAGACAATATGTTGGAAATTTACATTACAACTTGTAAGCGGTATAGGGGTGAAGGAAAACTGAAGAAAATGAGGGAGGGGGTAACAAGTTTGAAAAGTTATGTATTCACTACCTGAAAATTGCTGTAACCCCACTGTACATCAATTTGACAATAAAATTAAATTTAAAAAATAAGGTGCATGAAATAAAATTTCACTGTATTGGTAGAGTAAATATTATTCTTTATGTAATAACTTTTTAGAAATCAATAATGTTTGTCATCTAATTTGAAGTAATTACCCCTTTTTAATCAGAGGACCATCAACTTGAATGCTATCTGAATAGACAATATTTTCACAATATACTTACCAATATTTTGAGAAAAGAATAATATAGTACTTTCTCATATTAAAAGCAAAAACAGCTTAATTCTTTGGAAACCTATAACTTTTAAAAGGAAGTAAGTTGTTAAGAAGACAGGATATATGTGTTCTTCAACATTCCAATGACTAATAATCACTCATTTTCAAATTCGGAAGATTCCATACCTGAGAGATTCAAAACAGTACCAGCTAGCATGTTATGTAGTTCTGCAATAGATGCATTTTCCAATGGGGTGTTACAGATTGAGAGTCAACAGAAAAATAACCACATTCTGGTAGAGGATAAAACTATGTAGCATCAGTAATAATTCTTGAAGAGTAAGCAATTGTTTATCACAGTAAGCTATTATTTTTATGACCACCAATCTCAATATTTATGATATAGAGACATCCTAGCCCAACAGTTTAGAACTTTTAAGGTGCACCGCAAACATCCCTTAATTCACATCATGAATAACTTATCTCTATTGTGAAAAAAATACAACTCTGCTAATGTGGTGCCATACATGTTCTGGAAAGAACACCACAATAAACTGGGTTGCCTCATTTCCCCCCACTGGAATACTTGAGATCAGAACACTTGCAAATATTATTTATATTTATACTTTTTTAACTATCATATAAATTGTGGATGCTAACATCGGAAGATTACAGTTCAAAGCTCACCCAGGCAGGAAGATTCCCTAGATTCTTATCTCCAATGAACTTATCAGCGAAAATAAGACACAAGTGGCATTGAGGTTGAAGTGGTTGAACAAAAGCCTTGAACATAAACAGGCTCAGAGACAGTGTCCAGGCCCAGAGTTCAGGCTCTAGGACAAACCAATAAAACAAAAACAAAAATAAAAACAAACCCCAAACCTAACATTTTTCTCATTGTATACAGTGGCAAATAATTAAGGAAATTGCTTCCTGTGTTACATACAGGTAGAAGAAGAAGATGTCACACGATTATTCTCTTCATACCATGTTATAACAAAGCCTCAAAACTTTGCTCTTATTCTAAATTTATAAATTAATATCATCAATTTTTGGCAACTCTGTCTACAACATTCACATTATCATTTTATACATGAACTATTTTAATTATCTATTAAATAAGTTCTAATTATAACTCTCTTGAAAGAATATTCTAGGCAAGTAGAATGCAAAAGCATTTGTGAATTTGTCAGTTAAACCCTCTACTTAAAAAGAATTTTGTAGTATCCTATAGCATATGAAATTACAAACAAAATCAAAATATTTATTTGAAATCTAAATTCTAATTTAGCAAGATCATCAAACATTAGACGAACTTTGCTATTTTTCCAGGCTTAAGTTTTTGTAATCCTTCATCATTCCTTTGGGATACAACAGAATGATGATTACTTACTTTTTCAAATTTTGGATGGGCATCACAAGTCATTTTGCATCTAGGAATGTTCTGTTATGAAGAGAGTATTTAAAACACAAGTGAGGATTAATTATGAGTTGCATTTCAACAGGAAATTTGACTTCTCAAAACATAATGACAAAAATTAGCCCAAACTTCCAACTATTTATTCCTTTCTTGTTTGTTTTGTTTAATTAAGACAAAATTATACTTCCTGGTCCAGGGAAGGTATCACTATGTAATTCCACTCTCTAATCTCCTGTCTTAATCTCAGTGCTAGAATTCTAGGCTTGCATCACATTGCACTGCCATAGTTTCTTGGTTTATTTAATCTAGATATAGACTACCAATTCTGAACTTCTCCAGTGATATTATACACCATAGTGACTGTTCAGACTGTTTATCTATTATTTTCAAAGATGTTCTAACATTTGACACAGTATATGAACATTTTCAGATGCACCTGTGGGGTCTCTGATTCATTCCTCCATGGATGCAATCCCTTTAATAATGATTAATTGACTGTCTTCCTATCTCTGGTCCCTACCATTGTAATATTCTCAAACTTATTTGAAGGAAGTTCACTTGAGGACTTTCCAATATTAAAAATTATCACTTGATTCTAGTCTTATTCAGGACATATATTTATTTTTTCCTAGCTTTTCTACACATTCTGAGAGTTGTTTCATTTGTGTATTTGTGTTGTTTCATTTGTGTATTTGTGTGTGCACATATAAGTGCCTCTGTGTGTATGTGTATGTTTGTATGTA
>NW_024872584.1:0-21543 GCF_019054845.1 Dipodomys spectabilis | reverse complement strand
CATTAGTTCCCCATGAGGATATGAATACAAAAAGTTTCTGTGATGTCACAGAGGCCAAGTGTGTTTTCAAAGGTGGTAAGAGGTCATAATAGGTTTGGGATGGCACAATGTGATCCGTAATGTCACAATGGAAATGAGATGTTCCATTGGGATTTTAATGTCACAGTGGTGATGAGGTCACAATGGTTTTGTGATGTCACAGTTTGTAATTTCAGAATGATATATCTAATTTCAATTACTCATAATTCAATATGGGGATACCAGGTGATAGAAAAAGCTTCACAGTATGAGGTCATACTATGTGAAAACCCAATGGAACAGTGATTTCACAATGACAATGTGATGTCTCAACATCAAGTTATAATAATGTTTTGATGTCACAATTGGTGACGCCATACTGATAAGGAGGTTGCAATAGATTTGAGATGTCCCAAGGGGCTGGTGATGTCACAATGGCATGTGGGATCTCAATTGTCATTAACTCAGCATGAGTATATGAGTTTGGGAAGGGATTCTGATGTCACCAAAGTATATGTAGTCAAAAATGTGAAGAACTAAGAGGTCTGAGAAGTCACAAAATGACACAATGTTTATGATGTCCAGCGGTGTGATATCATGATGTTACACTGGATTTTAGATATCTCATGTCATATCTGAAATATGAGGTTGAACGCAGATTTTCAACTCAGAAAAGGCCTGAGATATCACAATGGCATGTCACAAAAGTTATGAGGACAGGAGAGGTATTTGATGTCACAGTGGGTTAGTGATGTAACAAAGGTAATGTGCTGTGACAAAGAGATTTTGATGTGACAAAGGTTATGAGTTCACAATGGTTTCCTGATATCAACCCACATGGCACATTTGAAATAGAATGAAATCCAAGAATAGGCATTCACAACATTACCTTGCTCATGTAACTGCAATCCCTCTGTACACTATACTTACAATAAAAAATGCACAGAAGAAAAAAAAAAGAAAAAATGGTATGTTGTCATTGGGATTTGGTGATGTCACAATGAGATGATGGTGTCATGATTACAATGTGACTTCACAGTCATAATTTTTGCTCAAAGTATTTGTGATGATACAATGTTATGTGTGATCACAATTTTCATTAGTTCACTATGAAGATATGGGTAAACAAAAGGTCTGTGATGCCACAGAGGTCATGTGTCTTTTAAATGGTACTGAGTTAACAGTAGCATTGTAATGTCACAATGTGATTGTGAAGGCACAACAGCAATGTGATGTCACAATGGGTTTGTGATGTCACAGTAGTGATGAGGCCACAATGAGTTTCTGATGTCACTATTGTCACTATGAGTTTGTAATATTACAATGACATGTCCAAGTTCAATTTCTACTAGTTCACAATGAGGAAACAATTTCAAAGAAAGAATCAAGCTCCAAAGAGCATGAGTTTTTAGTCATAACTTGTGTGATATGCTGTCATTAGGATATTTTAGGCCTTTAGTAAGCTTAGAATCTGTTTTCAAACTCATAATAATTCAGGTATGACATATCATATCAGAAATTGACTCTGACATCATGACCATTGTGATATCACATTGATAAACATTAAGACCATGGTGTCACATTGTGAACTCACAAATCTGTTAGGACTTCATCACATTTGTGCCAACACAGGTCTTTGGAGACAACACAGTCCCTTTGGGAACTCATAACTTTATTGTGAATTAATTACAATTGAGATTCGGCATGTCATTGTGACATTTGCAGCCAATTGTGACAGCACAAACCTACTATAGTAAGAAAACATTGTGATCTAATAGCCATTGTGGTAGCACAATCCCTTTGTGACTCCACATTTCCATAGTGATATCCCTAAACCACTGTGAAATGATAATCCTCTCATACTCAATTCATGTATGAAATGTGATACCCGAATCCAGTGTGATATCTACATCATGGTGACATCACACTGATAGATATTATGAGCATTTTGTCACATTCTGACAACACACACCTGTTAGGACTTCACTTTTGTGACAAGCATGCCTTGGGAGACATCACAGTCTCTTTGTGAGCTCATATACTCATTGTGAGTTAATGACGATTGAGATCACATGTCACATTTTGATATCACCAACCCATTGTAACAGCATACACCTCTTGTAAACTCGTCACTCATGTGGCATCACCAATTGTGATATCAAAACATTATTAAGTCATCATATTGCAATATCACATTGCCATTGTTATATCACTGTTCCATTGTGTTTTCAAAAACCTAGTATGCTTCATAGCATTTTAGAAAATTCATGGCCTTTTTTACTTGTCTTCTTCTTTGAACTCATATCCTCATCGTGATATAGTAGCAACTAAAATTGGTCATGTGATTATGAGATGTGACTTCACAAAACTATTTGATTTCATAACCAATGTGACATCACAAACCCATTGTGAGCTTTCATTGGCATTTGATATCACTATCACATTGCGACATCCCAAACCTATTAGGACCTCAGAACCTTTGACAAAACATATGGCCTTTGTGACACCACAGCCCCTTTGTGTAACTATACCTCATTATGAACTGGCAATTGATATCAAACATGCCATTTGTGACATCACCAGTGTGACATAACATTGTCATTATGACAGCATCAACTACTTTTGACATCACAAAACTACAATGACAAGATAACATTATGAGATAAAGTTGTCATTGTGATGTTATAGACAGATTGTGAATGCCTGTTTTTAATCTGTTTTTTTTTTTTTGTCTGTCATGGGGCTTGAACTCTGGGCTTAGGTGCTGTCCATGCTCTTCAGCTCTAGATGAGCTCTCTATCACTTGAGCCACAGTGCCACTTCTGGTATTCTTGTGGTTTTATTGGAGATAAATCTCATGGACTTTCCTGCCTGAGCTGGATTTGAGCTGCTATCCTCAGATCTCAGGCCCCTGAGTATCTAGGATTACAAGCATGAGTCACCCATGCTCGGCTTTTTCATTCTATTTCAATTTTGACATGTGTGTTGATATCAGAAACATAATGTGACCCCATAACCATTGTAACACCATAAATCAGCAGTGACATCATATTGTCATTATGACACCATCAGCTCATTTGTGATATCACCAAATGACAATGGCATCATAGCATTAGAAATCACAGTGACATTGTTACATCATAGACGTAAGAGTGTTATGGCCTATTCTGTAATTTCATTCTATTTCAGAAACCCATTTTGACCATATAACCATTGTGATATCACAATCCTTTGTGACATCACATTGGAATCATTATATCATTAACCTGCTGTGCCATCACAAACTAGTCCTGTCCTTATAAATTTTGTGACATGCTGACATTTTCATATGTTAGGTCCTTTGTGAGCCCATAATCTGTTTTCAATCTCATATTTCTGGCATGACATGTGATATCATATATCCCCTGTGACATTGTTCTGCCAGATATCATGATCATTATGTCACATTGTGACATCACAAAACTGTTTGAATGGCATCACATTTGTGACAACACATGCCTTTGGAGACATTACAGTCCCTTTTTGAACTCAGATATTCATTCCAATTAATGACAATTGAGATCTGCCATGCCACACTGACATCATGAACCCATTGTGACATCACAAACTTATTGTGACCTCATCACGAGAATGGCATCAACAACTAATTGTGGTATCAAAGCATTATTTTGACATGATATTTTGGTACTGCCATTGTGATATCACTGTCCCATTGTGTTTTTACAAACCTCTTATGGCCACATCACATCTTAGAAAATCCATGGCCTTTGAGACTTCAAGCTTTTTCTGTGAACACATGTTCTTATGACCTCAACGCCAAGGAGACAAACAATCGAGTCACATTTAATATAATAAACCAATTTACACTAGAAAGGAGACTGTGATTACCTTATCCTGGACTGGATACCCAGGTCCAAGAGCAGCCTTGACCAACAAACCTCAGACCTCCAATGGGCAGCCCTACCGGTCTGCAAAGAAACAACCAAAAAGTTATGATCTCCAAAGCTGCATGGGCAAGGCTTTTTACTTTTCAATTCCTCCCTCCTTCGCTACAGACCTGTCCTTCCTTCCTGGTCTTTTCCGTTTTCCCTTCCACCCTTTCCTTTTCTCTTTAGGCCTCTCCATTCTCCACAGGCCTGCCCTACTCTGCCCCATTGACCACATGCCAACCTTCTGCTCTCCCTCAACTTCCTCTCTTCTCAGGTTTTTCCCTTCCTGCTGTCTCACCACTTTCTTCCATCCGGGTAGCTCCCATTTTTATCTCCCCTTCCAATGCTCTGAAAATGCAACCTATATACACGTTGTACACCTCCTCACTCCAACGGGCATCCTGCCTAACAGTTTTCAAACATCACTTCCCAAACTGCCCAATGCTCAGTCACTTCTTGACAGCTCACTATGTGAGGCTTGACACCTCCACCTTTGGCGGCATTCCCAACTCTCTCTTGTGGGCCTGGCCAAGAATTTACAATGATTATCGGCTCCCACAGATAATTCTGGCCCCACTGGTTATTACAATATCCTCATAGTTAATTAGAAGAAATTGAAATTGTATACATCATTGTTATATTACAAACTTGATGAGACATCAGTAACCCATTGTGACTTCATCACTGTGATGACATCACAAATCCATTGTGATATCACATTGCACTTGTGCCACCATGATCACCTTGTGACATCCCAAACTTTTTATGACTTCTGAAGCTTTGAAAGAAAGCAAGGCCTTTGTCACATCACAGGCCCTTTGTGTACCCATATCCTCACTTTGAGCTAATGACAATTGAGATCAGACATGCCATTTTAACATTGCAAAACCTTTGTGACATCATCACCAGTGTAAAATCATCATCACATTGTCATTATGACATCATCAGCCCACAGTGACATCATAAAACAAAATGACATCATAGTATTATGACACCACATTGTCATTGTGGTGTCACAGATACATTGGAATGCTTATTCTTTGATTTTTTTCTATTTCAAATGTGGCAGGTGGGTTGATATCAGAAATATATTGTGACCACATAACCATTATGACATCACAATACCTTGATGACACCTATTGCCATTATGATATCACTAACCCACTGTGACCTCACAAAACTGTCCCATCCTCATAATTTTTTGACATGCTGCCAGTGTGATCTCTTTGGCCTATCTGAGTTCATACATTGTTTAAATCATAATACTTCAGGTATAACGTGATATCAGAAATCCACTGGGACATCATGACCACTGTGACATCACACTGCCAGATGTCATGACCACTGAGACACATTGTGACATCACAAACCTGTTAAGACTCATTACACTTGTGCCAACATATGCCTTTGGATACATCATTATCCCTGTGAACTTATATAATTGTCAATTAGAGATCTGGCATGAGATTGTAACATCACCATCCTTTTGTGAAATCACAAACCTATGTGACCTCATCACCTGTATGGCATCACCAACTATTTGTGACTTCAAAACAATACTATCTCATGTAATGGTAACATTACATTGACAATGGGATATCTCTGTCCCATTGTATTTTCACCAACCTATTATGTCCTCATAATATTTTACAAAATTCATGGCCTTTCTGATTTCTAGCTCCTTATGTGAACTCGTATCTTCATTGTGATCTAGTAGAATGAAATTGGACATGTAATGGTGATATTACAAATTCATTTTGCTATCACTATCCAAGTGTGACCTTGTCACTACTGTGACATCACAAACCCATTGTGACATCACATTGCCACAGTGATATCACAATCACCTTGTGACATCCCAAACCTGTTGTGACCTCTTAGCACCTTTGAAAAAGCACATGGTGTTTGTGACATCACAGTCCCTTTGGGTAACCATATCCTCATTGTGAACAAAGGACAACTGACATCAGGCATGACATTGTACCATTACAAACGCTTTGTGACATCATCTCCAGAGTGAGATCACATTGTTATGATACCAATAGCCCATGTGATATCCCAAAATGACAATGACATCATAGCATTACAACATCACATTTTCATTGTGAGGTCATAGAGACAATGTGATTGCCTATTCTGTGATTTCATTCTATCTCAAATGTGGCATATAGGTTGATTTAAGAAACCCATTGTGACCACATCTCCATTATGACATTACAATCCCTTTGTGACCTCATATTGACATTGTGAAATCTTTAGTGGAATGTAACATCACAAACCTGTCTTGTCGTCTTAAATTTTGTAATAGGCGACTACCTTGACCTGGGCTGGATGCCCAGAGCTAAATGTAGCCTCAACCATGGACCTTCAGAACTTCAAAGAGCAGCCCAGCCATTTGTTTTCTGGTCTGCAAACAACCAATCTCCAAAATAATGATCTCCAAAGCTCCACACTTTAAAGAACAAGGCTTTTTCCTTTCTCTTCATCCTCCTTCTCTACAGACCTGTCCGACCTTTCAGGTCTTTTCATTTTTTCCTTCCACCATTCCCTTCTTCTCTTCAGGCTGCTCTACTCTTGAAAGGCTTGTCCTGCCCTGACCAGGGGACCAGTTGCCGTCCTTCACCTCCTTCTCTCTCTCAATTTCCTCTCCTCCCAGGTCTTTACACTCTTGCAGTCTCATCACTTATTTCCTTCCAGGCCTTTCCCCTTTTTTTCTCCCCTTCTGTTGCTCTGAACATGCAGCCATTATATAGGCTGTACCCTTCCCCCACTGCAATATGTTTCTTGCATAACAGTTTTCAATCATCACTTCCCAAATGTCCATGCCAAATTACTTCTTGGCAGCTCACGATGTGGGGCTTGACATTTTATCTCTTTCAGCAGCATGTCCTCCCCCCTCCAGTGGCATGCACCCCCCCCCTCTCTGTTGGTCCAGATCAGGAGATCATGATGACTATCTGTTCCCGTGGATTATAGAGACACTGCTGGTTATTACAGTGTCTTCATGGTGAACTAGGAGCAATTGAAATTGGACAAATAATTGTGATATTACAAACTCATGACATAACTAACCCATTGTGACCTCATCACCACTTTGACATCACAAACCCATTGTGACATTGCCGTTTTGACACCAGGATCACTTTGTGACATCTCAAATCTATGATGACCTCTTGTAACCTTTGAAAAAATACATAGATTTGTGACATTGCAATCCCTTTATGTACCCAAATCTCCACTGTGAATTATTGACAATTGAGAATCAGACATGAAATTTTAACATCAGAAACATTTTTGAGATCATCACAATTGTGACACCACATTATCATTGTGAAACCATCTGATGATTGTGAAATCACAAAACTAAAATGATATGAAAGAAGTAGAATTTCACATTGTCATCGTGACATCATAGACATGAATGACTTTTATTGTGATTTCATTCTATTTCAAATAGGGCCTGTACTTTGATATCATAAACAAACTGTGAATCATAACCATTGCGACATTACAATCCCTTTGTACATCACATTGCAATTGTGATATCAATAACCCACTGTGACATTACAAACCTATCCTGTCATCATAACTTTTGTGACATGCTGCAATTCTGATACCTTAGGCTTTTTGTCCCCATGATCTGTTATCAACCTCATTAGATTTCACATATGACATTTGATATCACAAATTCCCAGTGACATCATGACAATGGTGACATCACACTGCTAGATGTCATAACCATTGTGTCAAATTCTGACATCACAAACCTTTTAGGATTTGAATATATTTGTGACAACACATACTTTTAGAGAAACCACAGTCCCTTTGTGAACTCATATACTCATTGTAAGTTAAAGACCATAGAGAACAATCATCTCATTGTTACATGCCCAACACATTGTGACATCACAGTGCCATGATGATATACTAACACACTGTGACATCACAAGCCTGCCCTGTACCCATAAGTCTTGTGATGTGCTGTAATTGTGATGTCTTAGGCCATTTATGAGCTCATAATCTGTTTTCAAACTTATATTTCAGTTATGATATGTGATATCAGAAATCCACTGTGACATCATGACCATTGTGACATCATACTGACAGACATCATGAACATAGTGTCACACTGTGATATCACAATCCTCCTAGGACTTCATCACATTTGTGACAACACATGCCTTTGGAGAAACCACAGTCCATTTGTGAACTCATATTCTCTGTGATTTCATGACAAATGAGATCCTTTATGCCATTTTAATATCGCCAACCAATTGTGACATCATAGACCTACTGTGACCCCTTACCTGTATGGCATCACCAACTAATTGTGAGATCAAAACCTTTTGTGATGTCACAATGTGACACGATGATCATGGCATTTGTCAGTGTGATGTCACAATGGTCATGATGTCACAGTGGATTCCTGGTATCTCATGTCATACATGAAATATGAGGTTGAAAACAAATTATGAGGGCAAAAAGGTCTAAGATATCACAATGTAAACATGTCACAAAAGTTATGAGGACAGGAGAGGTTTGTGATGTCACATTGTGTTAGTGATATCACAATGGCACTGTGATGGCACAAAGTGATTATGATGTCAATTTTTTTGTCGGTTGTGGTGCTTGAACTCTGGTCTTGAGCACTGTCCCTCAGCTCTTCAGCTCAAGGCTAGAGCTCTACCACTTGAGCTACAGCACCACTTCCGTTTTTCGAGTGGTTTATTGGAGATAAGAGTTTCTCGGACTTTCTTGCCCATGCTGGCTTTGAACCATGATCCTCAGATCTCAGCTTCCTGAGTAGCTAGGATTACAGGCATGAGCCATAAGCGCCCAGCTCAAAATTGTTATGTAGGCACAAAAATTCGTTTCTGATAGCAATTCCCATGCCATATTTTGAATACAATGAAATCACAGAATAAGCATTCACAATTTGTCTATGCTGTCACAATGAGAATTGTCATAATGCGATTATGTCATTGAGTTTGGGGATGTCACAATGAGCTGATGCTCTCATAAAGAAAAAGTGATGTTACACAGTTGAAGATGTCACAAACACTTTTTGATGTTATAATGGCATGTCTGATCTCAATTGTCATTAGTTAACAACAAGGATATGGGTACACAAAGGGACTTTGATGTTGAAAAGGGCATGTGATTTTTTCCAAAGGAGCTAAGAGGTCATAATAGATTTGAGATGTCACAATGGAATCATGATGTCAAAATGACAATCTTATCGCAATGGGTTTGTGATGTCGTGGTGGTGATGATGTCAAAATGGGTTTGTGATGTCACAATGAGTTTGTAATATCACAATAAAATTTCTAATTTCAATTGCTATTAGTTCACAAGGAAGATACTGTAATAATCAGCACGGTCCTGATAATCTATAGGGTCTGATAATCAGCGTGGCCCCATCTCTTGGCCAGCTGGAGAGGACAAAGTATGCCACCAAAGAAGATGGGGCATTCTGTGAGAGATCCTGGGGCAGTAATCACCAAGTGTTGAGCTGTTAAGAAGTGATTGAGCTGTGGGCAGTTTGGGATGTGACAGTTGAAAACTGTTAAGCAGTTAGTGGAGAGAAGGGTTACAGACTTTATATAGGCTGCTTATTCAGAGCAATAGAAGAGAAGAGAAAAAGGGAAAAGTCTTGGAAGGAGGGAAGTTGTGTGATAGCAGAAGGGGAAAGACCTGAGAGGAGAGGAAGTTGAGGTAGAGCAGGAGGTAGGATGGCAACTGACTCAGGCAAAGCAGTTCAGGCCTGTGGAGAGTGGAGAGGCCTGAAGAGAAGAAAGAACTGGTAGAAGGGAAAAAGGGAAAGACCTTGAAGAAAGCATAGGTCTGCAGTGAAGGATAGACTAAGGGAAGGTGGATAAAATGCTTGCCCTTTGTGTCTCGATGGATTCTCCTGAACAATAGAGGTTCTAATATTTGGAGACACCCATTGATATAATCCATTTGGATGGCATCAGGCCTTGACCCCAGGGAAAAATCCCCATAGGTGAGAGTGTCAGCCTTCAGGGTTGAGAGTCTACCTCAAGTGTTTGTCTCCGGAGGACCAACATGGACAAAAGTCATTTAGGTACCTCTAGGGGTACGTCTGGGCAAGCTTGCCAGCCTGTTTTGGGGACTCCATCTGGAAGTCATCTGTGGCTTCCTTGGGAAGCCATCTGGGAACTCCTTGATAGGTCATGTAGAGCTTCCATGGGATACCACCTGGAACCTCCTTCAGAGGTCATGTAGGGCTTCCTTGGGAAGCTATCTGGAACCTCATCATGAGTACATCTGCGACTTCCTTGAGAAGCCATCTGAGACCTACCCTGGAGATCATCTGGGGCCTTCAGGGGCCATCTTGGACTTTCTCCAGAGGTCATCTGGGGCTTATTCAGGAGGCTACTTGAGAACTCTTCAAAAATAGTCATTGGGGCTTCCTTAAGAGGCAATCTAGGACCACTTATGAAGTCATCTGGAGCTTCTTTGGGAGATCATCTCGGGTTACCTTGATGAGAAAAATATGACCCTCTTGGACATCATCTGGGACTTTTTGAGAAACCATATATGACCTTCTCTGGCGGTCATCTGTGGCTTTCTCAACAGGGTTATCTGGAACCTCCTCTGGAGTTCATATGTGGCCTCCTTGAGTGGCCATCTGAGATACTTGAGAGGTAATCTCAGCCTCATTGACAGGACATCTGGGACCTCAGTGGGAGGTCATCTGACACTTCTTGGGAAGCCATTTGGAACCTCCATGAAAGATCATCTAAGGCCTCCTAGGGAGGACATATGTGACATCCTCCAGAGGTCATCTGTGACCTCCTCAAGAGGCAATCTGGGATGTCTGTCATCTGGAACCTTCTGTAGAGTTCTACATTGAAAGGTGTGGGACATATGGGTTAAGTGTCTGTGGCTATTGGTCTCAGTGTCCTGTATGCACTTCTGTTTAGTCCTTTTCTCAGGGTGGGAGAACAAGGCCTAAAGTTGTCATATCCAAAAAATTCTCCCCCAGGGTTATAGAGTCCCACAGAGGAAGATGCACTGATGTACTCTCTCTCCTATTCTTTGCCATCAGCACCTCTAATATTAAGTCCTCCCATACCAAAACTGGTTACTTGTACCAGCCTGAGGTGGCACAATGTGGTATGTTAGCCTTATTACCCTTGAGACAGGAATATGGAGGAGATGGTGAGCAGGCCTCCTTTCTAATATATGTTCCCTTTACCACTAGTGACCTGTATAACTGGAAACAGAAAAATCCATCCTTTTCAGAAAAAAAAACCATGGCTCATTACCTCATTAGCGACAGCAATTTTCACAAACAAGCTCATCTGGGATAAGTGTCAGCACATTTTACAGGTGCTTTTCACCTGGTAGAAAAGGGAGTGAATCCTGCTCGGTGACTTGAAGGTGGTCCATGAACCAGACAGTAGGCCCACTATTGAACCAGACCAATTGGAACAAGTCTTTCCCCAGACTTACCCAAGCTGAGACTAACAGTGATCGAGGTATGGAAATGCTTACCAATTATTGCCAGGTTCAGTTAGCAGGAATACCGCAGTTGCTAGAAAGCCAAGTCATCAATCTAAAGTGAGTGAGATGATACAGTTCCCCAGCAAGTACCCAAATGCTCTTCTGAAATTTCTCCCAGAAGCCTACAGGACCTATAAGCCTATAGATCTTGAAGCCCTGGAGAATCAAAGAGACCTAAATATGGCCTTTGTTACCCAGTCAGCCCCAGATATTAGAAGAAACCTTTAAAAGTTAGAAGGTTTTGAGGGAAAGGTGTATTTTAAGTTGGAAGTGGTTGCTCAGTGGGTGTTTGATAACAGAGATACCCTGGAAAAAAAAGAGTTTAAGAAGGGGGTTTGAGTTTTGGTAGGAGCACCAGAATAGGGATGAAAAACTCCTTGGCAAAGACAGTACAATTCAATTGCAACTGGCAGTAGGGAACCTCTAGGACTAGATCAGTGTGCTTATTGCAAGCAAAATGGACATTAGGAAAAAGAATGTCCGAGGAGAAAGATAGAAAATGACAGGTTAGTAATCACATTAACTCTCTCGAAAATGTCTTCATATCTCTGAGAAATATGCAAAGGAGCATGGGGCTCTGAATTCCAACTGTGTTCAATTTAAAAAGGAGCCTTCTGAACTTAAGAAGAAATGTGACAAAGAAAATATTCACACACTTCTATCTCAAAAAACAGGCTTATAAAAAACTGAATCACCAATATGTGCCAGTCAAAACCCACCAAGAGATTAAAAGCACATAGAAGAGTACACTGGAGAAAACAGAGAGAATTATTTGATGCGAAGAAAAGATTTGAAGATATAAATTAGGAACTTGTGAGAGTCAAACATGAGAAGAAAATACTCAAAAGGAACCTAGATAACACTCAGAATCAAATGAAATTCAAGTACAGTAGCCTCGGTGAGCATGAGGCAAATTAGGTGACCACAGATCAGAGGTTGACAGAAGCACAGGACTCCAATGCTGCCATCCTTGCTAACCACAAATGAGGCCAAGAAGAGATTCTGATGCTGCATTAAGAAACCATGGCCTGGGCTGGAAGGGTGGCTCAGTGGTAGAGTGCTTGCCTTGCATGCCTGAGGCCCTGGGTTCGATTCCTCAGCACCACATAAGCAAAAAATAAAAAGCCGGAAGTAGCGCTGTGACTCAAGTGGTAGAGTGCTAGCCTTGAGCTGAAGAGCTGAGGGACAGTGCCCAGGCCCAGAGTTCAGACCCCACGACCGGACCAAAAAAAAAAAAAAAGAAACCATGGCCAACGAAAAGGAGCTGGACCTAATATAATAATGTATTAGGCTGAAGTACATGTCTATTATAAGCTTTAAAGAGTGTCACCAGAAATTCAAAGCATTAGAGACAGAAGGAATGAGTAGTTAGCAGAGAATTTGGGGAAGTGCTGTGTCATAGAAGATGAGGCCAAGAAAATTAAATAGGAAAATATCAGGCTCAAGAAAGAGATTGTTGCTCTTCAGAAATAATTAAAGGACCACATGCTCTGATAGGGAATGCTGGGGAAAGGGAAAGAGCATTAGGAAGAAAAACAGAAGAGCTAAACAAACAGTTGAAAGATCTGTCACAAAAGTACACTGAAGTGGAAAACTAGAAAGAGAAACTACTAGAGTAAAAGCCCCAAAAGACTGCTGAGATCTTCACCATAAATATAATGTAGAAGCATCGTGTCCCAATGGAACAGATGGAGATGGGAAAAAATACCTCGCAATAGTACCTTTGTGAACTTAAGGGAGGAGCTGAAGAGCAAGCAAAGGTGTTGTGAGAAGGAGCAGCAGTTGTCCAGTCAAAGTAACTCTCCTGTAACCCTGCCATAACAGTTACAGGTTAAGGGGCACATTGAGAAGGACAGTGCGATCTTGAAAGCAAGTTTGAGAGAAAAGGAGGAGAATAAAATGGAAGAAGTCTCCAAGGTTCAGAGTACTGTACAGGAATTAAAGAAACTAGAGACCCTAAGATACAGGGAAATATCTGAGCTGATCAGGTAGCTTGGGAGATCACTCTATAAAACCAGTGGGGTCTCTAGAGCTACTAGTCATTAAAATTAAAGGAAGAAGAAAAAACAGTTGTAATAAGTGTGCAAATGTTGACACTGAACTTGTGAAAAATGCACACAGGCTTAAGCTTTCTGTCAGTTTACGTGTAGATATGTGCACCCTGGTAAATTTCCCGAGGCCACTACCTAAAAATGTTCTGAAAACCAGTTGGGCCTTAACCTGACAATACTTTGTAAGGTGTGTAGGTAATTTCCAATAGGTAAATGCTGAAAAGCTGGAACCTGTGGAAAGAATTCATATGTGAGCAACCTCAGATGGTGAATTTGGGAAAGTGGACTTCACAGAGGTAAAGCCTGGAAAGTATGGGTATTGTTATCTATTAGTAATAGTGGACACTTTTTCAGGCTGAGCTGAGGCATGTAATAATTCCTTGATTTGGCTTACCCTTAGCTGTGGGGTCCAAAGATGGGCCTGCATTCATGGCCCAAGTTCTCAATTATTAACTAACACTCTAGGAATAAATTGGAAGTTACAATCCATTTATAGAACTGAGAGTTCAAAGCATTAGAAAGAATGAATATGCCCTCAAAGGAAACTAACTAAATTAAATACAGAGACTGTCCATGGCTAGGTGAGCCTCCTCCACTTTGCTCTCCTTCGAGCAAGATGTAGCCCTTATGTTAAAGGATTTAATCCCTTTGAAATACTTTAAGGTGGACCACCCCCTTTTGTTCCTAAATTTTGGAAGGCTATATTAACAGAAATGTCTAGCTACAATCTGTAGGCTTTACAACATATTCTTTTATGGACCAATCCTTTGGTAACCAAGGCCCACCGGCCACCTATGAAAAACTCCACCTAAAGGGGAGGGGCTAAGATTGCGATGGAACAGCAGGGAAACATCACAGCTCTCCCCAACGAAATACAGAGTTTGGATTTCAATGCTCCGTTTCTGCAAATGACCCACAAAAAAAAAAGGTGATTACTCAGAGAGATACAGGAAGTGAAAAAAGAAAGGGGAAAAACCTACACAGACAGATAGTAAAGTGGGAAGACCCTTCCCCAAGCCCTTGATGGTGATGGGGCTCCCTGCTGAGCAGCTTAAGTGGTGGAGCTTTGTGCCAGCTTGCTTAAGTGGCCTGACTCTGGACCCTCCTAGGACCACACACCCACAAACAACCCAAGGCTCACAGAAGGCTCCCCAGTTCCAGTGCCAACCCAGAGAATACAAACCAAAATCTCAGAAGAGCAGGCATGAAGATTCCCCTCACCCTCCCTGGCATGGTGCCTCTGCCTGGCTGGTGCAAGCACCCCAACCCAGTCAGGAGTAGCAGCAGCTGTCAGCAGTGGCGAATGACCCTTGACTCGCAGTGTGGCACCTCTGTCCTGCTGGTGTAAACAGCCTAGCCTAACCTGGAGGAGCAGCAGCAGCTGGCAGTAGTGGCAAACCACCCAGACTCTGGGCACAATGCCTCTTGGCACTAGCCCACAGGAACAACCCAGACCAGCCCGGTGTGGCAGTGATAACTGGGATGGGGACAGCTGCAGTGAACAACTCCAGACCCATGGCAGCTTGTGTTTCTCCATACTGGCCCACATAAGCAGCCCAGCCCAGCCTGAAGCAACAGCACTGGTTAACACCTCACTCCTGGTAGGGTGGAGGGCCTCTCCAAACTGGCTTTCATAAGCAGCCCAGCCCAGCCCATGGTGGCAAAGGTGGTGAACAACCCCATACATGACGCAGGGAGTGGTGCTGAACAACCCCAGAAAAGCCTCATGAACTTTGCTGTCTGGTCTGGCTTTGAACCTGAATACACAGATCTGAGCCTCCTGAGTAGCTAAAATTACAGGCATATACACCAGCAGGGTCTAACTCTTGCCAACCCCTTCATTTTTTTCTACAATAGATCATTTCTTAGTTCATACAAGGAATTTAAGCAAATACAAGAAGATCGTCATAATACCCTGTATTCTATCTGACCATAGTAGAATCAAACTGGTTCTCAATAAATTAGAAAAAACTTAAACACATGGAAATTAAACTGAACTAAGTTGAACAATACATGGGTCACAGAAGAAGTTAAAGTAGAAATTAAAAAGTTCCTACAATTCAGTGAAAATGAAGAAACATCACAAAGAAACCTATGGGACCCAGCGAAAGCAGTCCTGAGGGGCAAATGTATTGCTCTCAGAGCACATATCAAGAAAACAGAGACCAAGTAAACAATCTTATGATACAACTAAAACTACTAGAGAAACAAGAAAAAAAATTGAACCTAAAGTTGCTAGACAGAAAGAGATAACCGAAATAAGATCTGAAATTAATGAGATAGAGACTGAGAAAATTATAAATTAAATTAATAAAACAAAAACTGTTTTTAAGAAAAAAATCAATTAAGACTGATGGACCACTGGCAAGAGAAACTAACAAAATAAGAGAGGAGACCCAAATCAATATTATCAGAGATACCACAGGACAAATTACAACAAACATCCAAGACATCCAAACAATCATAAAGAAATAATTCCGGACTCTATTTACAAAGGAAGGAAAACCTAGCAGACATGGATGAATTTCTACAGAAATACAAATTGCTATCTCCCCTTTCCTTTTTGGACCTGCTTCTCCACCATGTATGGCTGTGGCAGCAGTTCGGTAAATAAATTTCTTTTCCTGCCTTAATAGTGTGTAGTATTCTCTTCATAGGCTACCGAATGAAACTTACCTATTTAATGTTCCTTACATATGATTCTGTAACTCAGATGGGGTTTTTGAGTTGGAAATGTTAGAATTTCCTAACCACTCCTTTTCTGTGAACTAAACTGCCTTGAGACACCACAGGATACTTTTCACCAATACCATTGCTGGCCTTCACATCCACATCCACACCACTTCTCTTCTCTGGTGAGTGAAACTACTCTCTACGGCTCTCTGTTGCTCAATCTCTGTTCAGATGTGGCACCATGCTAGAGAGTTCCTATAGCCTTAATCGGAAAGGCTCGTCACCTCTGAACCCGATGTTGCTTGGTTATGGGATCTTGGCCATTTCTCTCTAGACTGCTCTAGGGGAAGTAGGGACATCGCTTCTGCCTGGTCAGCTCTCCTTCTCTCACCAGACTGACTGGCCTACTCATTTAACGGGGTGCTAGGAGTCATGCCCGAGTCATGAAACCCCTCTGAAATGCCTCTTGTGCTCCCTGGATAGCCAGAGCACCTAATATTTTTATGCTGTTCTCAGATTTAGACAATTTTTGCCTCTGCAATGGTAAATGGTCCAAAGTCTGTTCACTTTCAGGATCTCTTTGCTCTCTGCTAATCATGTCCAACTTTCTATATCTCTCCATTTCTTTTCTACAACTATTTGTATTGTGCCATGAAGCGTGTGACATTGGCTGGGTCCAGGGGGCCCATTTTAGGTTCCCTCTAAAACTCTAGCCAAACTAAGCTTGATTTTTTGTTCAGGCTTTCTTTGCATTTTTTTTTTGAAATTTTCCATCTTGAGTTCGCCTTCTTGGTCAAATGGTGGGTGAAGGATTTGGCCCCCTCCAATCCTTACCCTTCCACCAAGCTTTCTTCTCCTCCGTCCATCTATTCAAATGTGCCTTGCTAACAAGTTGCTCTTTTCACAGACTCTGGTAACTGAGGCCCAACCATCTGATGTGCTTTGTTAGCAAAGATGTCTGAACATTGTTGTCTAAAATTTTAGGATTTTAGTTTTGCCTTTTTTGTTTTGTGTTGTTCAGGCTAGTACTGACCATGTCATTCTAAAATATTGGGCATATCTGTGCCCATTGTGTCATTGCAGAATATTTGGTCAATTCTTGATAAGGACCAGGTAAGCTCTACTTATTTTATTTGATCTTCTTGTTGCTTTAATTGGAAATAACAAAGGATTTTCGTGACAAAATTTGAAATTCAAATCCAGCCCTGGGTGAAAAATCCTTAAGACTCCATCTCACAACTAGCCTGCAAAAAGCCAGGCTGGAAGGTTGGACTGAGCCTCTTATCTCCAACCAGAAAACACTGCAAGAGTTTCTGTAACTCAAAGTGGTAGAGTGCTAGCCTTGAGCAGAGGTACTCAAGGACAGTGCCCAGGAATTGAGTTCAAACCTCCTTTAATACCAACTGGGACAAACCATCCTACCAACGACACTTAGACTCAGCCAGTCTGCAGAACAAAGCAACATGGAAAAGAGTAAGAGGACATGATACCACATCAGCCACTTTGTGCTTGCCCTTTCAAAAGTAACTAGAGCAGGGAGGTCAATAGAAGTAAGAAGACTGCCCATCTAATGACCATACCTGTCTACCTTTCAATTGGACAGGAATTTATATTCTTGCCTTTGTCACTTGACTTGTTCTCTACCTAGTCGCCAGATGTCAGAAGTAGCTAGGGATATTTCTACCAACATTTTCAGCCCCAAGTCCTTCCTCTTGCCATTTATTTGCTCTCCAGTATTTTTTCAGTCCCTCAATGCCTTGTGCGATGTCTCCATACTTCGTCCAAGAGACTTGCCTCCTCCAGACTTCATCACAGGACTCATTGCCGAAGTGACAGCTGTTGCCTGCTGCCTTCTCCCAGAGGGGATCTCATTTCAACCTTTTACCCCTACTGTTGATACCCCTTGCAAACAGGAAATAGCCAGAGAGAATCTTCACCTTTTTTCATAATTATCAAAAGGCTGGAATGTAAGGTCTGAACAGGAACACCTCCCTCCTTCTTGGCTAAGTTTCTGCCCAATATCTGTTACATAGGTAACTAACAGACCTGGAAACAGTCACCTTCTCCTCCTGCTAGATCACATCCTGGGCCACCTCTGGTCACAAGCCTCCCATCTGACCTTAGGAGGGTCCCAGACCCTGAGGTCACATCGAGATCCAGTGTGTCTACACTTTTCCCCACCTGGCCAACTTCTTCCTTTCCCTAGTCTAGATAAGTTCTGGCCCAGAGGTGGTCGCCCCCTTCCTTTGAAGCCATGCTTCTCCACCACACATGGTGTGGGCAGCAGTTCAGTAAATAAACTTTTTTTCTGCCTGAAAAATAAGAAATACAAATTGCCCAAACAGAACCAAGAAGAAAGAAATCAATTAAACATGTTAATTTCCCTACAATGAGATAGTAGAAGTAACCAGAAATCTTCCAACAAGAAAAGCCCAGGACCTGATGGATTCACTACAGAATTCTATAAGACCTCAAGCTCTTCAGAGAAATAGAAACAGAGGGAGTAATCCCAAACTCATTCTATGAAGCTGATATCACATTCATCTCCAAACCAGGCAAAGACCCAACAAAAAAGAACTACACACCAATCTATTTGATTAAGACAGATACAAAGCTCCTCAATAAAATTGCAGCCAACAGAATCCAGAAACATTTCAAAAAAAAATCATACATTATGACCAAGTGGGTTTCATTCCAGAGATGCAGGGATGGTTTAACATATGTAAGTCAATAAATCTCGTCCATCACATCAACAGATCCAAGGTCAAGAACCACATGATTATCTCCATTGATGCAGAAAAGGCTTTTGATAAAAATTCAGCACTCATTTATGTTAAACGCTATGAAAAAAAATAGGAATAGAGGGAATAGGAATAGAGGGAACATTTCATATCATAATAAAAATCTTACATGGCACATCAAAGGCCAATATTATACTTAATAGGGGAAAACTACAACCAATTCCCCTAAAAACAGGAACAAGGCAAGGATGCCCACTCTATCCACGCTTCTTCAATATAGTTCTGGAATTCTTAGACAGAGCAATAAGGCAAGAGAAAGACATTAAAGTGATCCACATAGGAGAGGAAGAAGATAAACTATCTCTTTTTGCAGATGGCATTATTTTATAAATAACCGATCCCTAAAGCTCCATCCCCAAACTCTTAGAGCTTATAAACCAATTTGGCAAAGTAGCAGGATACAAAATCAACCCACAGAAACCAATCGCTTTTCTGTATACTAACAATGTACAAATAGAAAGGGAAATCAAAGAAACAACCCCATTCACAATAACATCAAAATAAAAAGTGTCCAGGAGTTAACTTAACTAAAGATATAGAGGGTCTGTTTCATGAAAACTATAAAAGCCTAAAAAAAAAGAATCATAAAGATTACCAGGAAATGAGAAGAAATGGGAAAAAATATTTACCAGCAATATAAGAGACAAGCGTCTAATATCCATTATATTATAATATCCATTATTTTATATATGGTGAAGTCAAGAAACTAACCCTTCACAAACCTAACAAACCAATCTTGAAATGGTCAAGGAAGCTAAAGAGAAACTTATTAGAAGAGATAAAAACGGCAAAGAAATACATGAGGAAATGATCATCATCCCTGGCTGTAAGGGAAATGCAAATAAAAACAACTCTGAGATACCACCTTACCCCAATCAGATTGGCCCACATTCTAAATTAAGCCAATGACAAGTGCTGGAAGGGATACAAAGAAAGAAACATTACTACATTGCTAGTGGGAATGTATACTAATACCACCACTTTGTAAAGCAGTCTGGAGGTACTTATGAAAGCTAAATATCGACCTGTCCTATGAACTGGCCATACCACTCCTAAGCATCTACTCTGAACAACAGAAACCAGTGTACATAGACATACACACCTCTATGATTGCTGCAGTACTGTTGACAATAGCCAAGATTTGGGAAAAACCCAGATAAGCCACAAATGATAAGTGAACCCAAAAAATGTGGAACCTATATACAATGGAATACCATGTAGCCATTAGAAAGGACAAAATGAAGGTATTTGCAGGGAAATGGATGGAACTAGACCAAATTATTTGAGTGACATAAGCCAAGAACAATGAGACAAACAGCATAGTGTCTACCTGATACATGGATGCTAAAGCCAAAATGCAAGAAGGTATGACAAAGTAAACAGGACTCGAGAAACAATGGACAGCCACTCATTTTGTTGTATCACCATTAATGACTCCATGTTCTTAACTATGTAGTCGGCAGAAATATGCACGCAATGGAGGGAAGCCAGGAGGAGGAACACAATAAGTGGAAAATGGAACAACATACAACAAAGGGGTCCATCAGCTACACTGGACATAGAAGAAAAATAACTAAGCAACCCAAACACAGTGATGGGAAGAGATGAATGAGAGGGAAAGAGGGC
Source organism: Dipodomys spectabilis (assembly GCF_019054845.1). Classification (NCBI taxonomy): domain Eukaryota; kingdom Metazoa; phylum Chordata; class Mammalia; order Rodentia; family Heteromyidae; genus Dipodomys; species Dipodomys spectabilis. The sequence continues at coordinate 915 of NW_024872584.1, read as the reverse complement.
AAGAAGGAATAACCTACATTAAGCAAAAGGAAAAAAAACTGTAAATATCACCTGAGGTGGGAAAAATAATTTGGATTGTAAAAGCTCATAGAATTAACAAACTTTGGAATATGATAACAATAATTTGCCTTGTCAAGGTTAAAATGTGTTTGTGACTTTAAATAAGTATCACAATTCCACAATACTATGAAATATGTGAAATATATGTAATCACCTATCTCAATTTTTACAAAAAATTGTGAGAAGGGAAGGGTTAGGAGGAATGGGTGACAATGTTGTCAGACACCTTGTATTTGTGTACTGTTTTGTAGAATGGGAACTTCTTTGTACAACTATTTAAATATAATAATAATAAAAAGTGTTTAAAAATAAACATTAGGATGAAAATAAAAATTTCAAATATAAAATAAGTAATTAAATCCAGTTGGAAGGAAATTTTCTTTGAGGAGAGTAGTTTAGTTTATTCTATAGCATCTTACTTCAGAAATAAATTATAAAACTAGACCCCAGGTAAGTGAAATAAACTAAGAAATGGAGTTGAAAAAAGAAAATAAGAAACTCCACCCACTCTTTCTTGCCTGGACAGCTGGTGTGGGTAAAAATTCATCATGCTCCTGAATTGGAACCGAAGTGGCAAAGACCTTATTGGTGGTGCTAACTTCACTGTCGCCTATTGAATTAGCATGAAAACAGCATTGGATCCATCAGTCTCAAGTGGAATAGGTAGTGGACCAATATACAGAGAAGGTTGCAAGATGGACTGTTAAGGATAAGACTTACTAAGTGTTAATTAGTGCTAACTAGTGTGTTTTTATAATTTACTTGTTTTCTATTAAATTTACTTTTTAAGCCTGTTCATTGGGTGGAGAGAAGGGAATTTTTAGGATTTGGTTAGAAGGAATCAAGGATTTGATT
>NW_024872583.1:0-22777 GCF_019054845.1 Dipodomys spectabilis | reverse complement strand
ACACAGGAAGTAGAATGGTGGGTTTCCTGAGACTGGGGAAAGGGATGGATGAATGATGCTGTTTAATAAGTACTTAATTTCAGGTTGGATTCTGAGAAAGTTCTACAGGTTGGTATCAGTGAGGGTGCATGAAAATGTGAATATACTTAAAGCCACTGAAGTGTACAATTATAACTGGTTCATATGACACATTTTAGGCTATGGTTATTTTCCCAGCCAGAGAGGGCTTGGACAAGAAAATCTAGCAGGATGCAAGGCCCCTTATAAAGGTCACTGGTTCAGTTTCCCACCAACAAATATCTGCTGTTGGGCCATTTGTGCTGGCCTTATGTCAGGTTGGAGCAAAGGCAGTGAGTGGTTACCTGTAACTGGCCCTCTATAATTTGAGCCACATCTGTACTTCTGGCTCTCTGTAGGTTAATTGGAGATAAAACTCTCAGATTTAGCTGACTGGGCTGGCTTTGAACCTCGATCCTTAGATTTCAGTCTTAATGTACTATCTAAAACAAATGATTGGAACTTGCTCTTTGTTGTTGTTGGTTTTGGTTCTCCGGCTTGAACTTGGGTCCCAGGCGCTGTACCTGAGTTCTGCTTAAGGCTAGCATTCTACCATTTTGAATTACTACACTACTTTTGGTTTTCTGGTGATTAATTGGAAATAAAAGTATCATAGACTTTACTGCTCAGACTGGCCTTGAACCTTGATCCTCTGATCTCAGCCTTTTTAGTAGCTAGGATTTCAGGTGTGAGCCAATTACACCTTGCTGGCAACCTGCTCCTTTATGAAGGAGGGGGTTCTGATTATCCCCATTTTCCTGATATAGAAACAGAGGCAAACAAATTGAAATGACTTGTATATGATGTCACATGCTAGTAAATTCTGGAGCTGGGTCTTTTATCTTGGTCTGTCCAATTGCAAAGCTCACCCTCAAATACTACTCCATTTGTGTGGGGCCTTGTTATCCCCTACACTCACATTCCTGTAGCAAGGAACCAAAGACGCCCACAAGTACAGGTGTGATTAAGTACATGGCTCTGTCTAGTTAGGAGCGTGCCTGGATTTGAGTCTCATCTTCACTACTGAAGTTGGATTGAGATGATTGTTGGGCCAATATTTAAGTTTTGAGATCTTGGAACTGGCAAATCATTGGTTATATTACAGTGGCCTGGACTGTAAGACTAAGATAATGATTACCTATCTTAAAGGTTTATTACCAAATTCACAAAGAAAAAAGTTGGTTGGTGCCTAGCATATAGTCAGCAACACATTGACGTCAGCTGTTTATTTCATTGAGTAAAGATGGCAGCCTATAGCTGGGTGTGCAGTTCAGTGGTAAAGCCTATACTTATTTAGCATGGTGTGGAGGAGGAAGGTTGTGAGGGGAGAGGAGGAAAAACCAAGAAGAAGGAAGAAGGGGTGGAATGTGGCAAGGCCCCAGCACCTCAAGCCTGTAATACTAGCTACTTAGGAGGCTTAGATCTGTGGATGGTAGATCAACCCACCCTGGACATGGAAGTATATAAGACTCTTAAGTCTAATAAAGTACTCAGAAAAAGCTGGAAATGGCATTGTTGTTCAAGGGGTAGAGCACTACTCTTGATTGAGCACAATTAGTCTCAGGGATACTGCTTAGCCAATGAGTTCCAGATCCAAGTATGGCTAAATCAATCAATTAATCAATACAACAAGAAGTTGAAGTGGAAGAATCAGTTGTATGTTAATCATGTATTTTTTTGTTGCTATGACAAAATACTTGACAGAAATAGATTAGGAATTTATTTTGCTCAGTGCCATAGATTTCAGGCAATCATGGCAGAGCAGAACATGGTGGACATGGAGCGAGGGAAGGGATAAGAGAGGGAAAAGGAGTGCCTAAATGGGAGGAGTCTCATTTCTCTTCTTTAATTCCATATGGAAAGACAGTCTATGGGATGGTGCCACTATTGTGCAGAAGGGATATCTGCTTCAGTTAGTCTGCTATGGAAATCCTCCAAACACACCCAGAATTGTGCTTTACTTATTAGCTGGGTGCATCCAAAACCAATCAAATCAATCCCAATTAAGTTTATCCTCAAGATTAACCATCAGAGTTGTTAACTTCATTTGTCTCCAAATTTAGCTAACTGTTCTTTCACAGCCCATCTATCATTTTCATTCTTGTTTTTCTTTCACTTTTAGACTATTTTGTGTGTGTGTGTGTGTGTGTGTGTGTGTGTGTGTGTGTGTGTGCGCGCGCGCCCGTGTACTGTAATTAGAAAAACACCTTGAGTATAAAACAGATTATTCCATTGGGACCTTAGGAAACCATTGTACCAGTTCTAGCTCCATTTTCACCAGACCCTCTAAGTTTCCACTTAAGTAATATCATTTCAAACATTTATTCATCCATTATAACGAAGTCTTTCATTCAGTGTCATGTACTCTGTAGGACTAGAGGACAGAAAATCACATTTAAGAAATAGACCAGGGAGCTTATCTCAGAATAGCAAGAGTTAAAGGAACATTATAGGTTCTCAGGTATATGAAGTTCCAAAATCAGACATGTTCTCCTCAGACTTGTTGCTCCTGGAATGACTCAGACTTGCACTTCCAAGTTAAGGTAGGAGGAAAGAAAAAGTGCAGCAGTAGTTTAGTAGTGGTGATTGTGGAGCTGATAAAATGCATGCAGCATACCCTAATGTTTAAAAAATATAACAACTACCAATTACAGTCTGGAAATAGCGTAAGGATAGACAGCAAATGGAGAAAACACTAAAGGTTAGTAAGATATCTGAGTTTTTTTGAGAGCTTTTTTGTTTATGTTTAAAGAACATATTTTTTTAAGCACAGCATTTCTTCACATTACTAACCATTTATATCATCCCTCTTCAAAGGACAGAAATTTCAAAGACCAGTAGGAGAGAGGCACGGAGGCTTCTCCTCCCTATAGTTGTAATTGTACAGATTTTTGCCTCCCAAGGTTGGGAACAGGTATATCTCATCTTCTTAAGCTCCCATATTCCTCTCACAAACCAGACACGAATCAGCTAGTATTAGTGGAACTTCTCAGTGTGCTGAAGGCCAAAGAAGCAACACCTTGCTAGGCAAAGCCTGAAAAGCCAGTGTGCATACCCATGTTTGTCCATTAGAACAGCTGTATAGAAAAGCAGACTTTTCTATAAGAGTCTAAGTTTATGTAACCAGAGAAATAAACAAACCCTGTCCACAGTTGTTATTCTTTGACAGTTTAGGTGTACTATTTTATTAACAATGATCAGATATGCAAATAGACAGTAATTGTGACCACAACGGAAAAAAATACCTATTGGGAGAGAAGCCCGATGTCAGATTTAATAGACAGATTTCAGATTTAAAGGACTATAATAATAATAATAATAATGAAATAGAGCTGTTGGAAGATGACCCCAGAGGCATACCTATATGCTGGTGGCTCATGCCTGTAATACTAGTTTGTCAGTAGGGTAGGATCTAAAGATCAGGGATTAAAACCAACCTAGATAGATAAATCCAAAATAATCTCTACTAGATTAATCAAAATAATGTTATTCAAGTGGTAGAGAAGAAGCCTAGAGGAGAAATACAAAAGGTAACAAACAGGAACAAAAGAAAATGTTTACATTACTTATATATGTAGGATTTCAATATGATATTTTCATTTATGTTTATAATGTATTCTATTCAGTACATCACCCTCCCTTCATCATGATATAAAATAGTTTGGACATGTTTCATTATTTTATTCTAGTACAGGTAAACAATATTAGCTATGTTTATTCTCTTTCTATAAAAATTCTATAGAAGCATTTACAAGAACAGTTCAATGAAATAGGTTAAAATTATTTTAGGAAAGAGAGTGGATGAGGAATTATGATTGAGTGAGGTCAATGAAGTAAATTATATTCTTGCATTAAAATGTCACCATGAGACTCCCCTGTATAATTTAAATATATTAAAAAATTTGTGTTTTTCAAAAAGAAGAGTTGAAAGCCAATATCCTACTGAATGATGAAACCACATGTAGTTATCTCCTAAAGTCAGCAACAACCATATCTACTCTCACCATTTGTAATTTGCAGGAACTGGAGTGCAAGGAAATCAATTTGACAATAGTAATGTCCATATCTCTGTTGATAGGAAGGAGTGTAATTACCTTTTGTGCAGATAACATTATCTTCTATTTGTGCCATTCTGGGCCTAGAACTCAGGGATTGTGTTCTGTCCCTGTGATTTTTACTCAAGGCTAGAATTCTCTCCCTTGAGCTGTAGCTCCACCTCTGGTTTTTTGATGGTTAATTGGAGGTAATAATTTCAAGAGTCTTACATACTTCTTTGTCCAGGCTGGCTTCCAACTTCAATCCTCAGAAATAAACCTCCTGAGAAGCGAGAATTAGAGGTAGCAGTCACTGGCTCCCAAATCTCACCTTATTTTTTATTTAGAAAATTACAAGAATTCACTAAAAATTATGTTCAATAACTAAGTTCAATGAATAGGTTATAATGTGTGTTTAAAAATAATTGGATTTACATTTGTGAGCAATGAACAATTAAGAATAATGTAGGGAGTAAGTTCTCTTTACACTAGTAGAAAAATACTTAGAATTCAATGTACCAAAAATGTAACCTTGAACAATGGAAACTACATTATACAGCAAATCTTAAAAGCACTCCAGTTTTCACTTGATATCCTATTCTGCTTGCCTCTCACGAATTTGCTCTTACAGAAAGAAACTAGTATTTTTTTACTTTACATTATTATCAGGACTCTCACGTGGAAATACATACATCCAAATATGCCCTGAGATCTCCATTTTTATGAGGAATGGCTCAAGTACACAAAAGAGGCAGAGAGAACTCATACACTTGAGGACTGAATATCAGCCATGAATGTTTCCTCTCCAATCCTCCCAATTCAGGTTGTGTGTAAAGTATCCTCCAAAATCACAATAAATCTTTAAGAGACAAGCATAGGATCTCACATATGATGGAGGAAGAAAAAAGATTTATTCCAGCCGGGTGCCAGTGGCTCATGCCTGTAATCCTAGCTACTCAGGAGGTTGAGATCTGACAATCCCGATTCAAAGCCAGCTTAGGCAGGACAGTCCTTGAGTCTCTTATCTCCAATAAACCACTAGAAAACCAGAAGTGGCACTGTGGCTCAATTGGTAGAGCACTCGCCTTGAGCTGAAGAGGGCATGGACAGCGTCCAAGCCCAGATTTCATGCCCCACCACCGAACACACACACACACACAAAGATTTATTCCACATTCTAATGGATAAGGTCTGGAAGACAAGTCTGAGGTCCCCTATTCATGTAGCATAGAGTTACTGAGAGGAACTTTCAGGATCAAGGAGGTAAGAATTCAAATACAGAGTAGTACATGCAAAACAGAAAGAAAAAAGCAGACTGATTTGGGGCAAAGAAGCAAGCTTCACATCAACATAAACCTAGAGTAAACTTCACTCTTCTACCCACATTCATTCTGATCACCACAACCCAACATCTCTTTGATGAGAAAAGGAGGCAATGTAACATGCTCTAAGAAATATTTAAGGAAACATTTCACTAGTAAGCTGAAGAAATACTTAAGGAAAGGCAAGTAGAGCCCAGCAAATGTTCACAGACAGTGTCCTAGGTGTGAGTTAAAGCCACACGACCAAAAGGGGAAAAAAAGAAAACAAAACAAAAACCTTTAAAGAATAGGCAAAATTCAGAACCAAATAACCAAAAACTGCATAAGAGTTCAAACAAGGAATTTGGAACTTTCTAGGCAATTGTTACATTTTGAAAAATCTCAATTGATACAGGATTTTGGTGTTTTATTCTGTGTATATATTAGAGCAGTGGAAATTGTTCAAGAATCAGTTTAGTGTCTGTGAATACCTTTTGAAGGCAAGATGGGAGATATTCTAAATTTTAAGGAGAAAGAGTAATTTCCAGTCAGCAAATCATATCTGTTAAGCAAAAATATAAGCAAAAACAATGTAATCTCCTAACCTCAATTACATTATCATAACTAAGAATTAAAATGTGAAAGTATGTAATCCTTCCCAATGTATTTCTGTTATCTGATTGGTCTCACAATGTTTCAAGAGGCTAACAGTGATTTTAAAGTAGAAACTCATGTTAGCTGCCACAGTTGGGAGAGAAATTTCCCTATGCATCAAGGAACTCCTCAGACTTAGAGTCTGGCACTGCTCCAACCTATGTAAGACCCATTTCATCTAGAGTAGCCCACATTGTGGAAATTGTAATGTCCGTTTAAGCACAGATGCCTTGAAAGTTTTGGGATTATTTTTTTGGAAGTGTGGGGTGAAAGAACGTACTTAGTGTGGGTCTCCTTGCCCAGTATCGTTTTCACTTTTTGAATTCCAGTTTCTTTCCCTTGTTGCTGCTGGAAATGTCTGAACGGGGTTATACTCCACTTGGTTTATTTGTCATGGACAAATGCCAATTTCTACAGTATAATATATATAATATAAATATATATTATATAAAAATAATGAGCCTAGATTACATCATTTAAAATGAGAATGCATGAATATGTATTCTAAAACAATTGATAAAATATAATTTAAGTACAATCGAATGCCATTATCTTCTGTGCTAGTCCTACTTTTTTTTTTTTTAATTTTATTTTATTTTATTTGAGAACATACTGTACAGAGGGGTTACAATTACAAGGGCAGGATAATGCATACATTTCTTACCAAGCATCGCAGCCTCCTCCTTTGTTTACCCTTCACCTCCCTTCCCAGCCTCCCCCCTCTGCCCCACCCAATCATACCCCCCCTCCCCCCCCACACCGACATTGTAAAGCTGGTTTTGACATGACAATTTGTACTTCTCATTGTTGCAACAGGTCCACCTGAATCCTTAAACGACTTGTTTGTCCCCGTCTCCTCCACATGTTATACTGACATCAAATATAGTGAAAGCGGGGGTTACACTGTGGGGGAGGGACATACAACCAACAAAGAAATAATCTTATAAATGCGTGAAAGAAACAAAAACATTAAAATACATATTTGAGGGTTCATTTTCCTAACATCACGTTCTCTGACTTTTTCCGCTTGACTCATACCTATACTAGATATTGAAAATAAGGGAAACCATGGGACCTATGTTTCTTTGGGCCTGGCTTACTTCACTTAATATAATTTTTTCCAAGCCTTTCCATTTCCTAACAAATGGGGAAATGTCATTCTTTCTGATGGAGGCAGAGAATTCCATTGTGTATATATACCACATTTTCTTGATCCATTCATCTACTGAGGGGCATCTGGGTTGGTTTCAGATATTAACTATGGTAAATAATGCTGCAATAAACATAGTTGTGCTGGTAGCTTTAGTGTGGTCTTTTTTGTAAACATTAGGGTAAATGCCCAAAAGTAGGATTGCTGGGTCATAGGGGAGTTCTATGTGAAGTCTTTTGAGGAACCTCCATACTGCTTTCCAAAGTGGTTGAACAAGTTTACATTCCCACCAACAATGAAGTAAGGTTCCTTTCTGTCCACATCCCCTCCAGCATCTGTTGTTGTTAGAGTTCTTGATTTTTGCTGTTCTAACTGGAGTGAGGTGATATCTCAATGTTGTTTTGATTTGCATTTCTTTTGTCCCTAGGGATGTTGAACATTTCTTCATGTGTCTATTGGCCATCCTTCTTTCTTCTTCAGAGAAGCTACTCTTTAAGTCTTTTGCCCACTTACTTATTGGGCAGTTGTTTCTTTGAGGATTTGTTTTGGGTGGTTTAATTTTTTGAGTTTCAAGTATATTTTAGATCAGAGACCCTTATCCGTTGTGTGGCTAGAAAAGATCTTCTCCCAATCCGTGGGCTTTCTATTGATCTTGCTAGCTATGTCATTTGCCCTGCAGAAGCTCTGCAAACTTATGCAATCTCATTTGTCCAACCTTTCTTTGATTTGTTGTGTTTCCGGGTCTCTATTCAGAAAATTTCGGCCTGAGCCAAGGAGACCCAGGGTTTCTCCTATTCCATCCTGTAATGTTTTCAGAGTGTCTGCTTTGAGTTCAAGGTCTTTGATCCATTTGGAGTTGATTCTGGTGCAGAGTGATATATAAGGATCTAGGTTTAGTTTTCTACATGTAGTTAACCAGTTTTGCCAGCACCATTTACTGAAGAGGCTGTCTTTCTTCCATTCTATTGTTTTAGCTCCCTTATTGAAGATTAGATGGCTATAGGTCTGTAGGTTCATTTCTGGGATTTCAATTCTATTCCATTGGTCCTGAGGTCTGTTCTTGTGCCAATACCAAGCTTTTTTGATTACTATGGCTTTATAGTAGAGTTTGAAATTTGGTATTGATATTCCTCCAGCAGTGTTCTTTCCGTTGAGGAGCGTTTTTGCTATTCGGGGTCTTTTATTGTTCCATATGAATTTTTGGATTGCCTCTTCTATTTCCTTGAACAATGAGGGTGGAATTTTGATAGGTATTGCGTTGAATTTGTCGATAGCCTTGGGAAGTATTGCCATTTTCACGATGTTAATCTTTCCAATCCAGGAGCATGGGAGGTTTTGACATTTTTTAAGATCTGTGTTGATTTCCTTTTTCAAGATTTTAAAGTTTTCATCATAGAGGTCCTTCACTTCTTTAGTTAAGTTAATTCCTAGGTATTTTATTTTTTGTGGGGCTATTACAAATGGAGTTGCTTTCCTAATTTCAGCCACACTTTTCTCATTGTTGGCATACAGAAAAGCCATTGATTTTGGGGGGTTAATTTTATAACCTGCTACTTTGCCAAAGCTTTGAATCAGCTTGAGTAATTTGGGAGTGGAGTCTATGGGATTCTTTAAATACAAGATCATGTCATCTGCAAAGAGGGAGAGTTTTATTTCTTCTTTCCCTATTTGGATCCCCTTTATGTCTGCATCTTGTCTTATTGCTGTAACTAGGCATTCTAATACTAGATTGAAGAGAAGTGGAGAGAGTGGGCATCCTTGTCTTGTTCCTGAGTTAAGAGGAAATGGCTTTAGTTTTTCACCATTGAGTATAATGCTGGCTGTAGGTTTGTCATATACAGCCTTTATTGTATTGAGGAATGTTCCATGGATTCCTAATTTTTCCAAAACCTTCATCATAAAGGGGTGTTGGATCTTGTCGAATGCTTTTTCTGCATCTGTTGAGATAACCATGTGGTTCTTATTCTTGCTCCTGTTGATGTGATGAATAATATTAACTGATTTGCGTATATTGAACCAGCTTTGCATCCCTGAAATGAATCCTGTTTGATCATGGTGTATGATTTTTTGGATGAATTGTTGAAGTCGGTTGGCCAAAATTTTGCATCAATGTTCATCCAAGAAATGAGTCTATAGTTCTCTTCCTTTGATGAGTCCCTGCCTGGTTTTGGGATGAGGGTTATGATGGCTTCATAGAATGTGTTCGGTAGTGAGCTTTCTCTTTCAATTTCTTTGAGGAGTTGGAGGAGAATTGGTGTGAGCTCTGCTTTGAAGGCCTTGTAAAATTCCGCTGTAAAACCATCTGGTCCTGGACTTTTCTTAGCTGGGAGGTCTCTTATTGCTGGTTCTATTTCAATGCTTGATATGGGCCTGTTAAGATAGTTTAACTCATCTTGGTTTAGTTTTAGCATGTCAATATTTGCTAGGAAGAGGTCCATTTCTGTCAAGTTGTCAAACTTATTAGCATAAAGTTTTGAGAAGTATTCCCTTATAATGTTCTGAATCTTAGCTGTTTCCGTGGTTATGTTTCCATTCTCATCTCTGAGTTTATTAATTTGGGTGTGTTCTCTTCTTTTTCTGATAAGATTTGCTAAGGGTCTGTCAATTTTGTTAAGTTTTTCGAAGAACCAACTCTTTGTTTTGTTGATTCTTTCTATAGTTTTTTTGGATTCTAATTCATTTAATTCTGATTTAATTTTGATTATTTCTTTCTGTCTACTGGATTGGGGTTTATCTTGCTGCTCTTTTTCAAGGAGGTTTAGATGTGTCATTAAATTGTTAGTTTCAGATCTCTCCAATTTGTTGATGTGGGAGCTCAGAGCTATAAACTTGCCTCTGAGTACTGCCTTTGTTTTGTCCCAGAGGAGCTGGTATTTTGTGTGTTCATTTTTGTTGAATAGCATGAACATTAGAATTTCCTTTCTAATCTCTTCCATGACCCACTCATGATTCAGCAGTGTTTTGTTCAGCCTCCATGTGATACCGGATTTTCTTTGGTGGCTTTTGTGGTTGAGTTCTAATTTTATTCCCTTGTGGTCAGAGAGAATGCAAGGTATAACTTCAATGTTTCTGAATTTAGACAAGTTTGCTTTGTGGCCTAAAATGTGGTCTATTTTAGAAAACATTCCATGTGTTGCTGAGAAAAACGTGTATTCTGATGCTGCTGAGTGAAATGTTCGGTAGATGTCTGTTAAGTCTAGTTGATCTATGCAGCTGTTTAGATCTGCGGTTTCTCTGTTGACTTTTTGCCGAGTTGATCTATCTAGTGAGGAGAGTGGTGTGTTAAAATCCCCAACAATTAATGTCTTTGGATCTATATGGGATTTGAGGGAAAGTAGTGTTTCTTTGATAAATTTGGGTGCTCCATTGTTTGGCGAATAGATATGTAGAATTGTAATATCCTCCTGAAGGAGAGATCCTTTAATTAGTATGTAGCGACCTTCTTTATCTCTTCTCAGGAGTTTTAATTTGAAGTCTATTCTATCTGATATTAGGATTGCAACTCCCGCTTGTTTATGGGGGCCGTTTGCTTGGTAGATTTTGTTCCAGCCTTTAACATTGAAAATGTGTTTGTTTTTACGGGCAAGATGTGACTCCTGCAGGCAGCAGATAGGAAAACACACATTCACGTATTCCTAAAATAAAAATTATAAGAGGAGAAAAAAAAGTTACTGGAAAACAATTATTTTTTCAGAAGAGGCAAAAATTAAAGATCAGTAAAAGTTTTAGAAAAGGAAAAAAAAATTTTATATATATAAGGTAACAAAAAACGAAAAAAAAAAAACAAAACAAAAAAAGAAAAAAGAAAAGAAGAAGCAGAAAAAAAAAAGGTTCTTTGATTTTTTTTTTTTGGGGAGGGGAGGGAAGAGTCCTGTATCTCCCTTTTGTCTGTAACCAGAGTCTGGTTGGAGTCTCTGGTCAGCTTGAGGTCCTGTGGCTTGATTGGTTTCTTAAGTCAGTTTGTTGGAACAGTCAGAAAAATGCTCTCCTTTACCCAAGATTTTGAGATTCCCCCTCCCAGGTTAGTTTACTGGGAGGGTGATCTGCTTTGAGAATCACAAAAGAGGGGGATGCAGTGATGAGGCTAGGTTCTGGGTAGAGTTGAGGCCTTTCAACAAACAGTAGCTTTTCCCTGGGGCTATTTTGTGAAAAAAACTCACAGCACCCAGCCTGGAGCCATTCTCAGGGTTTCTGTTTTTCAATTGATTGTGGTGGCTGCTAGAGGGAGGGGCAGCCTCTGGCTCTGGTTACCCAGTGAGGAGAGCCACTCCAATGGCTGGCGCCTGAGCTGGGTGACTTTTCCCTGGATGCAACTGAGTCTGTGAGGTCACTTCGCCGTTAAGTTCTTGTGACCTGCTAAATGACTCGTTTTATTCCAAGGCCTGAGCTGGAGCTAGCTGCTCCTCCAGGCTTTGTCGGTATCCAAGATGGAGATCACCGGTGCTGGGGGGGGGGAGGGGTGGCCTTCCCTCCTCTGCTTCCTGAGAAGGAGTGAGGAAGTTGGGCTTCTACTCACGCCGAGTCTTGGATCCTGGGTCGTCTCTGGTCTGCAAAGTGCAGGATGAAGTTGCCTGCTCCTTGTCCGTTCTTGCTGGTGTTGAGTAGAATCCGCTCGTCCGCTGTGTCTGGCTCCTTCATCCCGGACTGTGTCTCAGGTATGTCCCCGCGGCGGTGGTCGCCACCGCGACCCTGCCAACCCAGCGGCAGCTGCTGGCAGGCGCTCAGATGTGTCTGTTTGGCTTCCCCTCTCTTGACTAACTCTCTGTCCTGTATTGGCACACTTGTTGTGATTCTCTGGCTTGGGACTGTTCACTGGAACTCTGAAACTTTTTTCTATGCAAGAGCTTGTTCAGATTCCAGCTTCTCCTCCACCATCTTCCTGGAACTCTAGTCCTCCTTCTTAAACTTAAGGCCTGGGCATTAACCATGAGCTTCTTTTGCTAAGGGCTAATATTGTACCAGTTAAGCCACACCTCAACTACCAGCTATTTTTGATAGTTAATTGGAGAGCAGTCTCCCATAGTTTCGCTGGGAGAGTTTAGCTGGGTACAGTATTCTTGGTTGATAGTTGTTTTTCTTTAGGCCATGGCATACATCATTCCAGGCTCTTCTTGGTTTAATTGTCGCTGCTGAGAAATCTGAAGTTTTTCTAATTGTTTTCCCTTCATAGGTGATTGATCTATTCTCCTTGACAGCTTTAAGGATCTTTTCCTTGGTCTGAGTTGATCCCGTGTGGATTATAATGTGACGGTGGGATGTCCTATTCTGATCTGGTCTATTTGGAGTACTGAAAGCTTTTTGTATATGAATAGGCCTAACTTTTTCCATGTTTGTGAAGTTCTCTGCTAGGATCCTGTTAAACAAATTTCCTAGACCATTAACTTCTGTTTCTAGGTGCTCCTCTACACCCATAATTCTCAGATTAGGACTTCTGAAGGTGCCTTTCAAATATTTCATAGATCTGTCATATTTCTTGGATTTTTCTTGTATAATTGTGTTCTTTCTCCATAATATCTATGCTGTCTTCAACCCCCCAGATTCGATTTCCTGCATGATCTAACCTACTGTCAAGACTTTCTACTTTGTTTTTTTATTTCTTTTCCTCCTAATTGGTCAGCTTTGATGGCTTCAAATTCTTTTTGGAGCCTTGTTTTAGATCTTTTATGAACTTCTTTACTTCCTTAATTTGCTGTTCAGTGTTTATTCTCAAATAACTCAGTTGATTGATTATGGTTTTTTGCACTCCCATTCCTTCTGTTGGGCTCCATTTAGCATTCGGTTGTGGTCTCCCTGAATTCTATCAGCTGTCTCCTTATGGTTTCTATAAATTTCTCTATTGATTTTTTTCTATTGTCATCCCTCTCTTGCAATTCATGGATTTCCCTTTGATTAGTTCCCTATCGTTCTCTCAATTCCTGTAATTCTCTTTGACTGTTCTCCCCCTGCTCATGCAATTCCTCTCTTTCTCTTTGTTAATTTTCAGACTGCTTAACAATTCCTGTATTTCTCTTTGACTCTTCTCAACTTGCTCACCCAATTCGTGTATTAATCTTTGCACAGCTTCCTCACAATCACCAGAGTCCTGTATTAATCTTTGGTTTGCCTCCTCTCCTTCCATATCACATTCACACTGAGTCCTTTGCAGGTTTTCAATCTTTTCATTCACCATGTTTACCAAAAGTGTTTGTACACCTTTCTGGGAACTCTCCTCTGGATTATTCATTAACTGATCTGTCACCTGATTATCAAGAGTGGGAGTTGAGATACACGGACTTGCCATTTGTCTTGTGTTTTTCCAGCTTGCTCTCCCAATTTGGTATGAAAGTAACACTAATTTTGTGCTAGAACACTATTTTAAGGCAAGCATTAACTGGAGTCCTGTAGTCGCATGGTCAAAATGGCTGCAGGTACAATCTTGTTGAACAGATACAATCTATTCAACATCAACAACTATGGATTAATGGGCTAAAAACAGCAAAGAAGGATTTGGCAAGCCAGAAATTATTATGTTTAGGGATAAATGTAGGGAAAATAGGATTAGTGGGATCCAGAGAGTTTACAGGAGAGTGAATTTAACCAAGGATAATCTCAGAGAGGGAAATGGATTGGACAGATGATAGGAGAGAGATAAAAGAAAAAAAAACAATAAAGAATGTAAACACAATAATTTAAATTTAAAAAGTTAAACACTTAAAAATTATGTAAGTATAAAGAAATGATATTTAGAGAAGAAAAGGATAGAGTGGGAGAAGACGAGGGATAGAAAGGAAACATGATAAACCAAAAAATAAAAATCCTTAAAATTATTTGTTTTTCCCCTTCCCCTCCACAAATTATGCCTACATCAAATACAGTGAAAGCAGTGGTTATACTGTGTGGGAGGGATATACAAAGCAACCAAGAAATAATCTTATAAATGTATTAGAGACAATCGCATGAAAGAAAAAACAAACATTTGAATACATATCTTGGGGTTCATTTCTCTAACATCACCTTATCTGACATTTTTTGCTTGACTCAGACATATATTAGATATTTCAAATAAGGGAAACCATGGGACCTGTGTTTCTTTGGGCCTGGCTTACTTCACTTAATATAATTTTTTCCAAGCCTTTCCATTTCCTAACAAATGGATCAATGTCATTCTTTCTGATGGAGGCAAAGAATTCCATTGTGTATATATACCACATTTACTTAAATCATTCATCTACTGAGGGGCATTTGGGTTGGTTCCATATCTTAGCTATAGTAAATAGTGCTGCAATAAACATATTCATGTTGGGAGCTTTAGTGTGGTCTTGTTTGTAAACATTTGGGTAAATGGCCAAAAGTGGGACTGCTGCGTCATAGGGGAGCTCTATGTGGAGTCTTTTGAGGAACCCCCATACTATACAGGTAGAACCATTGCAACAATGAGATGTACAAGCCATTATGCCGAAAAATGAACTTTACATCTTTCGTTTGGAGGGGGAGTGCAGGGGTAGGGAGGGGGGGAGGATTGGATGGGGGGTCGAGGGGAGGATGGAAAAGGATGGGAAGGGGAAACAAAGGAGGAAGCTGCAATGTTTGATAAGAAATATACTCATTATCTTGCCTATGTAATTGTAACCCCTCTGTACAGTATTTTCACAATAAAAATAAAATAAAATATAAAAGGAAAAAAAAGAAAAACAAACTTTACAATTTAGGCAAAGGGGAGTGGGGGGCATGTAGTTGTGGAGATGGGAGGGAAGGGATGGTAGGGGGAAAACAAAGAAGGAGATAATAATGCTTGATAAGAAATGTACTCATTACCTTGCTCATATAACTTTAACCCTTCTATACAGTATTTTTACAATAAAACAAATAATAAAAATTAAAAAAGTAATTAAAAATCCTTAAAAGTAGTTAATTGAGGGCTGAGAAGGTGGCTCAGTGGTAGAGTGCATGCCTTGCATGCATGAGGCCCTGGGTTCGATTCCTCAGCACCACATAAGCAAAGAGAAAAAAGCCGGAAGTGGTACTGTGTCTCAAATGGTAGAGCCCTAGCCTTGAGCTGAAGAGCTGAGGGACAGTGCCCAGGCCCAGAGTTCAGGCCCCATGACCAGACCAAAAAAAAAAAACGAAAACAAAAGTAGTTAATTGAAAATTATATAGGTTATAAAGAAATAATACTATATTAAAGCAGTTAAGCCTAAGATGCAGTGAATTGAGTAATAAATTTCTGGATTATGTAGGTACACAATGGAAGATAAGGTGTAATAATCGACAAGGGGTATACATCTGGGGATGAGCTGAACAGCAATTAAGCAACGCAAAAATAAAAGAAAGAGATAAAAAATAAGGAAAAGAATAAAATTAAGGACGAAAAGGTTAAAAAAATTAAATAAAGAAGTACACACACTTACATATACACCTAAAATAAAAATTATGAGAAAAAAGAAAAGATTAATAGAAAAAAATTTAAATGTTTTTTAAAAGTTACAAGAAAGAGTTCTTATAGAGTTATATTCAATAGGTAGGTCTCATTAGGTAGATGATGAATAGAACCCCACGTGCTATTCAGGCAAGAAAAAAAATTTATGAAACTGCTGCCCCCGCCATGCATCCTGGAAAAACAAGGCTGCAAAGGAAATGGTTTATGACCCACCCCTGGGCCAGAACTTATCTAGGTCAGGGACAGGAATAGGTATAGCTACACTGGATCTGAGTGTGACCTCCGGGACTGGGACCCACCTAAGGTCTGATAGGAGGCATGTGACCAGAGGTGGCCTAGGATATAAGCTAGCAGGAGGGGAAGGTGACAGCTTCCAGGTCTGCCAGTTACATAGGTAACAGATACTGGGTGGAAACTTAGCCAAGAGGAAGGGAGGTGTCCCTGTTCAGACCTTACATGTCAGCATTTTGATAATTATGAAAATGGGTAAAAATTATCTCTGGCTATTTCCTGCTTGCAAGGGACGTTGACAGTAGGGGTAAAAGGCTGAAAGGTGTTCCTCTGAGAGAAGACAGCAGGTAACAGCTGTCACTTGGTGGGCATGAGTTCGTAGGTGAAGTCTGGAGAAGTCTCATGTATTGATGGGCTAAAAAAGTACTAAAGAGCAAATAAATGGCAAGTGGAAGGGCTTGGGGCTGAAAACGTTGGTAGAAATGTCCCTAGCTACTTCTGACATCTGGCGACTAGGTAGAGGAGAAGTCAGGTAACACAGGCAAGAATATAAATTTCTATCCAGTTGAAAGGTAGACAGGTACAGACATTAGACAGGCAGGCTTCTTACTTCTATTGACCTCCTGGCTCTGGTTAAAGGGCAGGTACAAAGTGGCTGATGTAACATCATTTCCTCTTACTCTTTTCTGTGGTCCCTTGTTCCCCAGACTGGCTGAGTCTAGGTGCTTGTTGCTATGATGGTTTGTCCCAGGTGGTATTCAAGGAGGTTTGAACTCAAGGCCTGGACACTGTCCCTGAGCACTTCTGCTCAAGGCTATTGCTTTACCACATTGAGTTACAGTACCACTTCCAGTGTTTGGTTTGTTAGAAATAAGCGTCTTGATCCTTGTTTCTAGACTGGCTCTATGCAAGTTACTTGGGAGATGGAGTGTTAGGGATTTTTCAGCCTGGGATGGCTTTGAACTGCAATCTTTGCCACTGAAGCCCTTTATTATTTTCAATTAAAGCAACAAGGAGATCAAGTAGAACAAGTAGAGTTTACCTAGTTCTTATCAAGAATTGACCAACAAATATTCTGAAAAGACAAAACTCATTAAATGTGATGAGAATTTTAGCACAGATATAGTATTGATTTCTTTATGGTACCCCTACCAGTGCTTAAGTTAACCAAAGTTACAGAAAAAGCCTTAGCTTTTACAAATCAAAAGCAAAATTTCACCAGCTAATCAGCTGCATGTGATGGAGCCAAGGAAGACTCCAGTCTACTTTTACCATGGTGGAGGTAGGATGGTATACACAGGAGTGAGGGCTGTCTTCCAGGTTGGAAGAGATGGACTGGATCTGGACTGCATATAGACTGGCTAGCACTGAACTATGAAACCAAACTGAACAAACTTCAGGAATCTCAGATGATTTAAGCCAAATAACTTGGTTGCAATGCCAGATAACAAGTTTACACAGACACAGACATAGACACATAGGAATATACACACAGAATCAAGTTGAGGTCAGGGCAAAATCGAGTTGGTGCAAAATAGCAGCTGAGCTCCCAAGATGCCAAGATGGTGCATCTGCTACACGGTCAATACTAGAGAGAGCTAAAGATATTTTTTGGGGTCAGGTCATGGGGCCTGAACTCTGGGTCTGGGTGCTGTCCCTCAGCGCTTCAGCTCATGGCTAGTGCTCTACAACTTGGGCGACAGCACCACTTCTGGCTTTTTTCTTTTTTCTATGTGGTGCTAAGGAATTGAACCCAGGGCCTCATGCATGCAAGGCAAACACTCTACCAGTATGCCACCTTCCCAACCTTAGAGCTAAAGATTTTGAATGTGAGGGTGCATTGCTTCCAGAACACATGGATCTTCAGGTTCCACCCATAGTACAAAGGAAGAGGAGGGGTCCTTCAGGGGAGGAAGCCTTGCAGGAGAGGCCACAGGAATGGTCTCACACGGGAGGCCCCAAAGGAGGGATTACCTTGCAGGGGAGGTAGCAATAGAGGGCGTGCCTCATGGCGGAGGCTGCCAAACAGAGGGGTCTTGCTGGGGGGACCACAAATGGAGGGTGCACCTTGTTTGGGAGGCTGCAAAAGAGGGAATGGCCTCACAGGAGAGGCCACATTTCGGGGTATACCTAAGTGGGGAGGACGCAAATACTGTGACTCATGGGGGAGGCTGCAAAAGTGGGTGTAGTAGTAAGCTTGGTGGAAAGTTAAGAGTCAGATGAGAATAAACCCTTAACCCGCCATGTGGCCAAGATAGCGAACTCAAGATTGTGAATTTCTGAAAAACCACAAAGACAATCTAAACAAATGGAAACTCTGACAATTTTCAAACGTAGAATGGCTAGCCTTTGAGAGGGAACCTCGAGGGGGTGTCCTGGGACCCAGCCTATATTGCATTTTTCAGGGCACCAGCAAAAATGTTGTAGAAAAGAGAAAGGGAGAAATAAGGAAAGTTAGACATGATTGGCAGAGAGAGAGCAAAGAGAGGCTGAAAGTAAACAGACTTCTGACCATTTACTATTGCACTGGCAAAAAAAAACTGTCTATATCTGAGAACGGCATAAAAATTAGGCTCTCTGGCTTTCCAGAGAGCACAGGAAGCATTTCAAAGGGGTTTCACAGCTCAGCTTGATTCGCAGCACCCCATTAAATGTATAGGAGAATCAGTCTGGTGATTGAAGGAGAGCTGACCAGGCAGAAGTGGCGTCCCAACTTCCCCTCCGAACCCTGTAGAGATAAATGGCCAAGTCCCTGACCAAATGTCCTTGATTTCAGAGGTGACTGGCCTTTCAGCTAAAAGCCATAAGAGCTCTCTGGCAAGGTGCCACATCTGGACAGAGACTGACCAACAGAAAACTGTAGAGAGTACTTTCAGCCATGAGAGTAGAGAAGTGGTATGGGTGTGGATGTGAAGGCCAGCAAGGTATTGGTGAAAAGTCTCGCATGATATCTCTAGGAAGTTTGGTTCACAGAAAAGGGGTAGTTAGGAAATTCTAACATTCACAACTCAAAATCCCCATCCGAGACACAGAACAATATGTAAGGCATATTAAATAGGTAGGTTTCCTTAGGCAGCCAATGAAGAGAACACCACGTGCTATTCAGGCAGGAAAAGAAATTTATTTACTGAACTTCTGCCCCTGCCATGTATAATTGAGAAGCATAGCTGAAACTGAAAGGGGGGATGGCCACCGCTGGGTGAGAATTTATCTAAGCCAGGATCTGGAACAGGTGTGGCAACACTGGATCCGGATGTGACCTCAGGGTCTGGGACCCTCCTAAGGTCAGATAGGAGGCATGTGACTAGACGTGGCCCAGGATGTGACCTAGCTTGAGGGGAAGGTGACTGCTTCCAGGTCTACTAGTTACTTAGGTAACAGATGCTGGGCAGAAACTTAGCCAAGAGGGAGAGAGGTGTCCCTGTTCAGACCTTAAACATTCATTTTTTTTCTTGGGGGGTGGATGGGAAGACCCTGTTTCTCCCCTGTGTTCATAAGCAGTCACTGGGTGGAGTCTCTGGTCTGCTTTTGGTGTTTTTTTTTTTTTTAATTGTGAAAATATCGTACAGAGGAGTTACAATTACATGGGCAACGTAATGAGTACATTTCTTATCAAGCATTGTTGCCTCCTCCTTTGTTTCCCCTTCCTATCCCTTCCCATCTCATTTCTCCCCCACACCCTCCCCCCAACCGGGCCAAAGTTGTAAAGTTTTTTTTCCACATAACGACTTGTACATCTCATTGTTGCAATGGGTCCAACTGTATCCCTATTTAAATGGTTTGTTTTTGCCCTTCCCCTTCACAAATTATACCAGTATCAAACATAGTGAAAGCAGTGGTTATACCAGGGGGAGGGACCTACAAATCAACAAGGAAATCATTTTAAAAATGTGCTACAATCTCAAGAAAGAAAAAAAAAACATTTAAATCCTTACCTTGGAGTCCATTTAGCCTAATATCAACTATTGTGACTGTTTAGGCTTAGCTCAGACATATACTAGACTCTACATATATATTTGAAGGTATTTGATGTATGATAAACCATCAACATAAAATATACAGTGATTTTGATAAAAAATAAAAATGACTCAGAAAAAATTATAAATGCAAAAACACTCTTCACAGAATCAAACTCTCAGACATATTTCATAACTTTGAAAAGGATAAAGTGGCTGAAGTTAGTATAAATTCAAAAGTATGACAATTCTCAAAGACATAAAAAGATATTCATATATTTCATTATATAACCCAAAGCAGAAAGCAAATGTTGTTGTGATGATTTTTTATAACACAGTCTCGCAGGTGCTGGGAAGGTGGATTAGTAGTAGAGTGCTTGCCTTGCATGCTTGAGGCCCTAGGTTTCATTTCTCAGCACTACATAAGCAGAAAAAGATGGAAGTGGTGTTGTGGCTCAAGTGTTAGCACTAGACTTGACCTAAGGGACAGCACCTAGGACCCAGAGTTCAAGACCCATTACCACAATATCAAATACAAGAAACTAAACACTCTCTCACTTTTGTGGCCTCAACTCTGTAATACTGCTGCATCAGCATAGGGCTAAGATTTAACTGTGGACACATATCAACACTCTAGATTCAGAGTCTACTTGAGAAAATTTTTAATCAATATTTTGTTCTTAATTTTGCTCATTGTAAATTCATAAGCAACTATAAAAAATGGTTTGGCCTTCCCAGGAACATTCTCAAAGTACTTCCTAATGATGATTTACAAAATGTTGTATTATATTACAAGTAAAACAATGCTACAAATAAAGAATACCAATAATTAAACATTAATGATTAATAAAATTAAAACCAAAACAATTACCAGTGTTTTCAGAATTCAATGTGTACTACATATTAAATTTTACATTTGTTTTTTGTCGCTCATGGGGCTTGAACTCTGGGCTTGGGCGCTGTCCTTCAATTCTTCAGCTCAAGGTGAGCGCTCTTCCACTTGAGCCACAGTGCCACTTCTGGTTTTCGCTTTGAACCTTGATCCTCAGATCTCAGCCTCCTGAGTAGCTAGGATTATAAGCATGAGGCATCAGCACCTGGCTTTTTATTTTACTATTTTCTCATATCCCTGTACTTTTAAAACTGGCTAATATTATGATGTTCAACAGGACTTTTATTGGCTCTGAGTAGTCTTTAAAGATTCCAACTAAGATTACTATTTATGGCTCATCTCTTTATGTGTATATGGCTTATATAATTATTTGTTCGTTGCTAACATATAAAGTAATGAAGCTCTAAAGTTTTAACCGAAACTGTGTAGTTAACAAAGTCTTAACTCTTCATTCTGCTTCTTTACACAGACCTTGCAACTTCTCAGTAAAGTTTCTACAAACTCTGAAATGTACTTACTTATAGTATATTTCTGGTACCATATGTCTTAATAACTTTATAGAAAAGTTTTATGACCTTCCAAATAGTTACCGGTGTGACCAACCAGCACAAGGCTTTCAGAGTAATTTTAAAAGTAGAAGAAAATTTACTTCATGGGTGCCTGTTTTATCATCTCTTACTTATAAAGCATTTTGGAGTGATTATATGTAAATTTATTTTGTTTTTGGATTCTTAAAAGACAGTAAGTGATGATACTTAAAGTTTTAGTCCTTTTAAAAAGGAAACTGGAGCTGTGGGACAGAAGAAATTTGGCTCTCTTTGGACCTCACTTTATAAGCTCTGCTCTGTGCATGATAGCCCAATGTCACCAACACAGCCTGTGTTGAAGACAAAATGTGACAAAAAACAATTACCATGGGCAATAATTGCTATGCTATTATTTCTTGGACAATATGAATATTGAATTGAGAGTGCAAGAGAACGGAGAGATTTTACCTACCTTTTTGTATCGGTGAAAGAATTTTGGAAACTTTGACTCGTTTCCTTCCTCACTATGTCTTTGGGCCATGAACTTAGTGCCTTTAGTTACAATTTGTCCCAACAGTAAAATGACAATTACATTACCATTATGGCAAATTTTATCTTAAGAATTAAGATACATAACACTTGTGAAATACTTATCATAAACTTCTATGAATGAGCTTTGAGTTTAGACAGCAGTTTTTTAAAATACTAAATAGAATGCGATATGTATTACAGAAACCATTACATGTAGTGAGCAACCAGAAATAATGTTATCTATTGACTATGCTCTGCTTCCAAGGAAGCGAGCTGGGTAAGTTCTCATGCTGTAAAACAAACAGGTTATCTTATGTTTTGATAGTGTAAAAATATCAGGGGCAGAATAATGAATGAATGTTGTAAACTTAGGTGACGTCCATATGAAAATGTGCAAAACTTGATAAAGTGAAAATGTATCTGAGCAGTATGTTGTGTTTTACATCATTTAAGTTACATTGCAAAGATAGGAAATGCCTCGAAGCATGAATTCTCTTTTTGACACCCTATCATAGGTCCTTAGAAGGATGAACGAACTCTTCCCTTATTCTTGTAGAGGCATCATCAGACGAGAGGAACTGTACTTTTTGTTTGCTTCCATTTATTCTTCATTTAGAAAGTTGAAGTACATAAGACTGAAAGAAACCAAGGAAAATTAGACACACAGGCTTTAGAAAGAGCAATCAACGTAAAATAAATAAAATACATTTAGTCTTGTAAAAGGTCTAACTAAATTGAGTTATATAGTCTCAAGCATAGACAGAAAATGATTTAAACAATACGTTATTGAAAATTGAAAAATGTTAGATTTGCTTAATTTTTTCCTTTCTACTACATTGAATTAATTATTGATTTTCTATAGAGATATTAAAGATGAGACTAACAAGAACCTTGATTAAAAATGGACAAAAGTTCTGAATAGACACGCTTTCCAAAAAGCCCTGAAAATCGCCAGTGGGTTTACAAAGTTGTGTTTAATACCACTTCTATGCTGGCTTAATGCTTTGTGAACAGAAGTCTTTAGAGAA
>NW_024872582.1:0-20719 GCF_019054845.1 Dipodomys spectabilis | reverse complement strand
GTATGAGTTTTGTGGAAGGTCAGCTGAAAGTTTAAACATTTGGAATCTTGAGAAAGATATCAATGACGATCATTTCAGTATAGAACAATTTTAGACAACACTTGCAAGGACATGTAATCCTATATGAAAATGAAACATTTATTGATTTTTCCATAGCTACAGTATTCTATAAATTTGTAGGAAAACAAGTTAAATTATGGAAACATAAAAGTTATGCGACTATTTATTGCGTACAGTTTTACATTTTAGTTTTGTCAAGTCAAAATATCATTTAGTTTTACTACATAGGAAGGAAAACCCTAAATATTATAGTTTGTGTCATATTTCATATTAGGAAGCTTTCTTTGTATCAATAAGTTTATTTCTTTTGTTTCTGCTTTCCTATTCATAATTCTGTTTCTCATAGTAGTTTTCTAAGGACTTTTTCTTTCTCCCAATTTGGGGCTTGAACATAACTCATGCTCAGTTTGCTAACAGTAGTCACTCTACCATTTGAACCATGTCCCAGCCCAGAAATTTTTGTAGTTAATTGGAGATAGAACCTCATGAACTTTCCTACCAGACAGAAAACCATTATCCCCCAAGTCTCATCTTTCTTAATCACTAACATTATAGAGATGAGTCATGGACCCCAAGAGTCAATGACTTTTCATGTCTTATAGAATACACGTTTGCTAGTAATTGTAATAATAAACGACCACAGCTTGAGTGCATTAACACTGTAAATACATGTCTTCTGAGTTGGTGAAACTAAAACTCCAAGATCAGAGTTTGCTTCTTCTGAGTCTTCTTTCCTTGGCCTATTCAAGACCTTCTGCTTCTCTTGGAGGAGACTTCAACTTCAATGCTACCATTGAGATTCTTTTTCCACATGCAGTCACTTTCTAAGACAATCGGTTTTTGATCTTTAGTATGATTTCAGTGGGATAGTATCCAACACATAACATATTACTTAATGGATGAAAGAAAATCTCTAATAGGAAATCATTTGTTTGTGGCACGGAAGTTATGGTTATACTTTTTAAAAATAGCAAAAAAAGTAAAGGCTTTATTAGAGCTTGTTAAATGAGTGTGAAATCTTGACCTTAGACATGCCAAATTCTTACCCTGGCACACACTTAAATTTCTAGGGGAACAGGAGGATTGAACCCAAAACCCTATACTTGTGAAACAGCATCTCTACTACTACCATATCTGCAGATTATAATTGGATTGCTTATTTTGAGGCAGTATCACTATGCCTAGGTATTCTTGGACTGTGGTCCTCCTAACACAAACATAAAACATTGCACCCAGCAAATGGTTAGAGTATCTGAAACTTCATTTTGTGTTTGGGCTTGCTTGGAGCTGGAATTCTCTAATCTCTGTTTTCCAAGTAGATAATATAGGTTTGAGCAACTTTATCCAGTAAAAGTATGCAATTTCAAAATATCTTGATATTGCCTATATTTGTGCTTAACATATATAGCTAACCATAATTTTCTCCCTCTTTTGTTTAGTACTCTAAGTTGAAAACATTGACTTTCTTGATATACATGGCTTTGTTTTAGATGAAATCCCATCACAATAAAAAAAATCCCCTAAAAGTTTATGTCAAAAATCATGGAAAAGAAGGCTTCAGTTTGGAAAAAAAAAACACTGATCCTTAAGTTATAAATGAAGTATATTTATAGTGTTCATCAATGCTTTCTTAAGTATGAGGAGGAAGGCAGAAATGTGAAAGATGTCAGGTCTCTGTAGAAATTCTGTAGTTGTCTCTTCATGTTATCTTCCTTCATTAAAGCTTGCTTTATTAAAATGCTCTGGGTGTATATTGGTTGGACTGATTGGTAATTTTTCCAGGAGATGAAGCTGATTTTAGAAGGCTGATGGTGTGGTAAATAAAGGAATGATTAGAATGAACACAAATATTGCCACAGAATGAGCTGACCAGGTTTAACTGCTGTACAGCAAAACAAAGCAAAGTTTCAATTCTGACGATCCACATTGGAACATATATAGATAGATACTTATACATATACATATAAATATACATATACATACATACATGAACAATTAAATCTCCAATAGACTATAGAGAAAGTTGGTGTGACAAGTATTAAACTACATCAAACTGGTTGCAGGTAATGTCCATTAAAATATATATAGTTTAGCATAGATTTTGTAAACAATGAAAATTCTTCATTATATACTTTACAAATATCCTTAGTAAGTTTTAAGTTTTTTTTATTGTAAAAGTACCCTACAGAGAGGTTACAATTACATGGGCAAGAAAATGAGTACATTTCTTTTTTTGGGGGGGATGGCAGGGGTCCAGTCGTGGGGCCTGAACTCTGGGCCTGGGTGTTGTCCCTCAGTTCTTCAGCTCAAAGCTAGCACTCTACCACTTGAGCCACAGCAACATTTTTGGCTTTTTTTTGCTTATGTGGTGCTGAGGAATCGAACCCAGGGCCTCATGCATGCAAGACAAGTGCTTTACCTCTGAGACACCTTCACAGCCCCATAATGAGTACATTTCTTATCAAGCATTTTTACCTCCTCCTTTGTTTCCCCTTACCATCCCTGTCCATCTTCCCCTCCCGAACTTCCCCCAAACCCAAGCCAAAATTGTTAAGTTCGTTTTTCTACATAACATCTTGTACATCTCATTGATGCAGTAGGTCCACTTATATCCCTATTTAAACAATTTGGTTTTTCCCTTCCCCTCCACAAATTATACCAACATCAAATACAGTGAAAACAGGGGTAATTTTTTTTTGCAGTAGGAGCATCTATATGATGCTGAAAATTGGAATTGCACAAAATATGCAACATGGCTAGGCTCTGGTGGTTCAAGGGTGTAATCTGAGCTAGTTAAGAGGCTGAGATCTGAAGATCACAGTTCAAAGCTAATCTGAGTAAAAGTTCATTAGATTCTTATCTCCAATTAACCACCAGGGCAAATGGAATTCCAGTTCAGATTGTATGTAGAGCACTGGCCTAGAACACGAAAACACCATCCGGGCCCTGAGTTTAAGCCCTGGGATCAACAAAAACTAGAACATAAAATAAAAAATGAAGTTAAATATTTTATAATGAAGCACAAGTTAATATATTCTACATTGTTAGAAAGACTAGATTTGTGTTAGCTTTATAACCTACCATAATAAGTGATATTGTCCATTTATTAAACAGAAAGTCTTACTCAGATTTACAAGTTTGAAGTTTCAGTGTATGTTTAGTTGGTTTTATTGCTTTGGGGCATGTGACAAGACCATACCAATGTGGGGAGTATATCAAAGGGAAAAGGTTTTGACCTAGAATGATTAAAAGATGAAAGAAGAAAGTAGACGAGAGTCTATGTTCTCATAGATTTCACATTGAAGAACTTAATCTCCAGAAGAACTATTCAGGTACTCTCCAGAGTCTGGTAAGAAATAGAAAGTCATTTTTCTTTAACACATAGGTCTTTCTGGGGCATTCTAAA
This sequence comes from Dipodomys spectabilis, assembly GCF_019054845.1. Taxonomy (NCBI): domain Eukaryota; kingdom Metazoa; phylum Chordata; class Mammalia; order Rodentia; family Heteromyidae; genus Dipodomys; species Dipodomys spectabilis. The sequence continues at coordinate 17,253 of NW_024872582.1, read as the reverse complement.
TTCAAATGGCAACATCTTCACCAATGATAATGACATGTCCAGGGGTGGAAGCAACTAGATATTTCTATAAATTCTAATTAGATCTCAGCAGACTAAATATTTTCTGGAAATCTTATTAAAATATTTTCTTGCAGATGGGGTGGGTCTTTATACTACAAATGTGTGTATCTCTCTGCATGTATGTGTGTATGTGTGTGTTTGAAAAAACTAATATAACAATGTAGCAGATAAAAGTATTTAGTATGGCCTGTCATTTTTTCTTCTCAAACCAGGAAGGTCTGCCACAATTCCCAATCAAATCCTATCCAAGATTCAAACATTAAAGCTGTCCCAAAAGTTTTACATGCCAACCCTAATACATTCACCCTGTTTAAGTTGGCCATGCTATAGGAAAACTTTTAGTCTTCCAATTACGTTGTCACCAAGGAAACAACATACAATATTTCTTTTAAAATTACCTAGATTGTAGAACACTTTAGCCAGAAAATTGAAGGAATATACTTTATGGGATTTAATTTACATATTTAGTCACTTAGATGAATGTCCTATATCCACAACTCAGAGCTCTATTAAACTACAAAATTTCAAAACTCATCTATTACTCATCTGTTGAATTTCTTTTTAAAGTATATTTTAAATGACAAGGATGAAGAAATTTAAATTGGTTAATATTACCTAGTATTACTTTAATTTTTGATTAATAGTTAAAACAAACTGACAGACTATTAGTCCATCAAGATTTACAGAGTAAGTTTTTGGCTTATATTTTCATTTGTTCCTCTTTTTTGGGGTGTGACATAATTTTTTTTTCAAAAAAGCAATTTGGTCTTAACCATTACCCACAAAATTTATGCTGTCATAGAATCAGAGAGTTTTTCTGATTACTTTAAGGCAATAGTAGGCTCATTTTATGCCAACACAAAATATAAAAACCAGTGATATTTTCACTGAACAAACATTCATTAAAAATCATGAAATTATAAAGTAAAACTCCATGCCAATTTTTTTTGTCAGTCGTGGGGATTGAACTCTGGGCCTGGGCACTGTCGCTCAGCTCTTCAGCTCAAGGCTAGCACTGTACCACTTGAGCCACAGTGCCATTACTGGTTTTTAGGACGTTTATTGGAGATAAGAGTCTCACAAATTTTTTGTCCATCTAGATTTCAACCACTATCCTCAGATCTCAGAGTCATGAGTAGATAGGATTACAAGCATGAGGCACCAAAGCCCAGATCCAAGTCAATTTTAAAAAAGCAAGCTTATTGAAACTTCTGGCTTTTTCCAATAAACAAACTTATTTTTTCAGCATTAATTTATAACTATGAGTTATTTTTAGATGTAACTGGGATTTTTAATAGATTCAAATATAATTTTTACTATTACTCAGTATCTCACAAATATCCACTATCATTAACTTTGCACAAAGTCAATTATTACATACTATCTTACACAGTATTATTACATTCTATAATGCATATAGTGTGAAGTGAAAATAGTTTGGACAATTTCATATAAATAATTAGGTGCTATTTTAACATTATAAATTCACAACTGTGTTTTTAAACTAAGGAAAAAAGATTTTAGTGTTAAAATCTAATATGAATGTGTAGTGTGTCCACCCAAAAAATACTCTGGTTTTTCTTCAGATTGTGCAAATTTTCCGCCTTTTACTAAACCAAAAATTCTGAGTACAAACAGACAAAATTATTTTCTTTTCACTAAAGACTTTGAAGTAATATCATTGGAAATAGTGAGGCAAATGGAGGAAGAATTCAACTCACATCCATCAATGTCTCTGTTATTTTGCTAGTCCTCCACTAAGACCTGCCCATTCACAGTTGTCATAAAAATTCAAGTGTCTCTCTTAGAATTCTATTTGAAAAACTTCTAAATCACTGATTCTATTTGTACTTTCTCTTATATGAAACAAAATATAAACACAAAACAATTGAAATAAAATGCCCACATATGTTGAAGTCACCACAGCTGGAAAAACAACCAAGAAAGTGGAACTTCCCCAGGAACAAAAACATGTTATGTACAGTTTTTTAAAAATACAAAAACCGCAAATATATGTTAATTTGATTAGAGCTATAAGGATAACTGTCTCTCAGAAATAAGTTTGTTTTAATTTGTAATTAAGTTCATCTGGGTGATCCTAATATAGCAAGTCCCTTGAAAGGATCAAATTGTTTAAAACAAATGTAACTGTATATGAAGTAAGATCTGCACATATTTAAAAAAAAATGCTACAGTATTAAATCACAAAAATCATGACATACTTAACATATTCATAAATGCAATGAATAAGTCCAATAGTATCCATATTGACAACTAATATATATATATAATTGATTTAACAATTATATATATTATAAATATATATATATATTTGATTTAACAAGCACAAAATATGCAAGTAATAGAATCTGAGCAGTTTACATGAGTGTACCTAATATAAACCTACTCTAAATTACACTGTTTGTAGAAGACTGAACATAGGTTATCTAAAGGCAAACATAAGCACATTATATAAATGAAAGTAAAAAAATCTCATGAAAAGAGAGAATAGTAGCTTCTGGAAAATACAATTTTAATAAATGGTGGTCAAAATATTTCTAGTGCTGACAAAATTGCATGCCTATTTAGTGAGTTCGAGAAAAGACCCAAGATACTTGAACTGATTTGAAAGGTTGGCAAAGTAGCAGGGTACAACTATAACATTATTATGGATGCTGGCTCTGGCATGGAATTCATTTACTCTTTGATCTGACAAACGAATATATGAGAGAACAGAACTTCTCCAACTAAATATCAGGACCTAACTAAACATATAATCAGAAAAGTCATCATGCAAGCCTTATTGCAACCTGGATAAAAAAAATCAGTCATACTGATTCTGTATTTATTGTAAATGTTGATTTCTTTCATAAATGATTTCCTTTAGCTTGCATTTTTAAAAAATTTTGTTAAGTGTATATGGTTAACTAATTTTGGATTTCTCCTTCAATTTATTTCTGAGTATAATGTCTCACTTCAGTTCCTAACACATGAAATGATGTTGTTTACAAAACAAATGCTCATAATCACTGTTTATAATTCACAGAATCTCATAAGCATGACACCAGTAAGCAGAGGTTAACATTTTGATATCATGCTCTCATGACTGATGAAGCCTATCTGCATGAGAATACTTGTACCTAGATTCCTCAGCCTAAATTTAGCCACTTTTAAAAAGTGTCACCTTTATCTGTAACCTATCAGCGATTAAACCTGAGTATAAAGCCTAAGGAAAATGATAAGGTAAGAATTTAGCATTTCTGCGTTCACTGTATTTGATGTCGGTATAATTTGTGGATGGGAAGGGAAAAAACAAATCGTTTAAATATGGATACAGGTGGACCCATTGCAACAATGATATGTACAAGTCGTTATGTAGAAAATGAACTTTACAACTTTGGTGCAGGTTGGAGGGGGGGGGGGAGCGGGGAGGATTGTGCAGGGGGGTGGGGGGAGGATGAGAAGGTGAGAAGGGATGGGAAGGGGAAACAAATGTGCGGCTACGATGCTTGATAAGAAATGTACTCTTTATCTTGCCCATGTAATTGTAACCCCTCTGTACAGTATTTTCACAATAAAAAATAATATAAAAAAAGAATTTAGCTTTTCTGAATATAAAGTAAACAAAATGAAGCATAAAGTAAATCACTGGTTTAAAGTCAAACTATTTCTCCAAAACATTCTAAACATTTCCTTACAATGCATATTATTCTCAAGAAGGGAATGGGTAATGTGAGAAGAGGACTAACCAAGCATTGTCTTCAAATATACATAATTTGGATTTACCTCTTTATTTCACTATAAGCATTTTTTATTTGAAAAAACCTGTTTGAATAATTGATTTCCAGATCAGGTATAATATATCCTAGTTGCATACACCAAACTACAGTCAGAAAATGGCATATAGCAATTAAGTAAGAAAACATATTCAATAAATAGCAAAAGTATATACCTATAGAGATAATATTTTGAAGAATGCATTGAAAATATTCTAATATAATAATTAAGTTGATGGAACAACTTCACATTGACAGTAATTAACTAGAATACTTTAATGCTAATTGGACAAGATTGTCTTTCTAAATGAGCAAAATATATTTCTCCTTTTACTTTGTCAAGGAATTAACTTAAAAAAAAGAAATTAACATATGAATCTATAACAACTGGAATGAATTTTTGTCTTTTTATTAGAAATTTTAATTTAACAAAGTATTTTTAATTGTGTTATACACATATGTCCACTTACTGTAGCTTGTTAAATTTTATTCCTGTTATTAATTAAATCACCCTATTTTTATACTTAAATTTTATTATGTGATCATACTAAGTTATAAAGTATTTGAACATATTTACTCCAAACTATTTCTCTTCATCTCCTCATTCACTATATTCCAAATTGAATAAGTTACATCTTCTTTGTGTGTGAAAATACTGTACAAAAGGGTTACAATTACATGGCCAAGATAATGAGTACATAGCTTTTTGGGGGGGAGGGTGTCTGGTCGTGGGGCCTGAACTCTGGGCTTGGACGCTGTCCCTCAGCTCTTCAGCTCAAGGCTACTGCTCTACCACTTGAGCCCCAGCCCCACTTCCAGCTTTTTTTCCTTTTGCTTAAGTGGTGCTGAGGAATTGAACCAAGGGTCTCATGCATGCAAGGCAAGTGCTCTACCACTGAGCCACCTTCCCAGCACCAATGAGTACATTTCTTTTTTTTAATGTGATATATAATTTTTATTTTTTTATTGTGAAAATACTGTACAGAGGGGTTACAATTACATGGGCAAAATAATGAGTACATTTCTTATCAAGCTTTGTAGCCTCCTCCTTTATTTCCCCTGCCCATCCCTTCCCATCCTCCACTTGCCCCCCTCACCCAATACTCCCAGCTCCCCCTCCCGCCGCCCCCATGCCACAACAAAGTTGTAAAGTTCGTTTTCGACATAATGACTTGTACATCTCATTGTTGCAATGGGTCCACCTGTGTCCATATTTAAACAATTTGTTTTTCCCTTTCTCCTCCACAAATTATACCGACATCAAATACAGTGAAAGCAGGGGTTATACTTTGGGGGAGGGAGATACATAGTAACAAAGAAATAATCTTATCAATGTGTTAGAAAAAATCGCATGAAAGAAAAAAGAAAAAACATTTGAATACATATCCTAGGGTTCATTTCCCTAACATGAACTTATCTGACTTTTTCTGCTTCACTCACACATATACTAGATACTGCAAATAAGGGAAACCATGGGACCTTTCTTTCTTTGGGCTTGGCTTACTTCACTTAATAAAATTTTTTCCAAGACTTTACATTTCCTAACAAATGGGGCAATGTCATTCTTTCTGATGGAGTCATAGAATTCCATTGTGTATGTATACCACATTTTCCTGATCCATTCATCTACGGAGGGGCATCTGGGTTGGTTCCAGATCTTAGCTATAGTAAATAATGTTGCAATAAACATAGTTGTGCTGGTAGCTTTAGTGTGGTCTTGTTTGTAAACATTTGGGTAAATGCCCAAAAGTGGGATTGCTGGGTCATAGGGGAGCTCTATGTGGAGTCTTTTGAGGAACCTCCATACTGCTTTCCAAAGTGGTTGAACAAGTTTACACTCCCACCAACAATGCAGTAAGGTTCCCTTCTGTACACATCCCCTCCAGCAGGAAAAAATTATATTAAGTGAAGTAAGCCAGGCCCAAAGAAACATAGGTCCCATGGTTTCCCTTATTTGCAATATCTAGAATATGTATGAGTCAAGCGGAAAAGGTCAGATAATGTGATGTCAGGAAAATGAACCCTTAGATATGTATTTTAATGTTTTTTTCTTTCATGCATGTGTTTCTAACGCTTTTATAAGATTATCTCTTTGTTGCTTTGTATGTCCCTCCCCCACAGTATAACCCCTGCTTTCACTATATTTGATGTTATTGCAGTTCTTGATTTTTGCCATTCTAACTGGAGTGAGGTGGTATCTCAAAGGTGTTTTGATTTGCATATCTTTTATGGGTAGTGAGGATGAGCATTTCTCATGTGTCTATTGGCCATCCTTCTTTCCTCTTCAGAGAAGTTTCTCTTCAAGTTTCTAGCCCACTTATTTATTGGGCAGTTGTTTCTTTGAAGATTTGTTGTTAGGACACTTAATTTTTTGAGTTCCAGGTATAATTTAGATATGAGCCCTTTGTCCGTTGTATGGCTAGTGAAGATCTACTCCCAATATGTGGGCTTTCTATTGATCTTGCTAGCTATGTCCTTTGCCATGCAGAAGCTCTGCAATTTCATGCAGTCCCATTTATCCAACCTTTCTTTGATTTGTTGTGTTTCTGGGTCTCTATTAAGAAAATTTCGGCCTGTGCCAAGGAGACCTATGGTTTCTTCTATTCCATCATGTGCTGTTTTCAGAGTGTCTGCTTTGATTCCGAAGTCTTTGATCCATGTGGAGTTGATTCTGGTTCAGGGTGATATATCAGGATCTAACTTTAGTTTTCTACAAGTACTTAACCAATTTTGCCTGCGCCATTTACCGAAGAGGCTGCCTTTCTTCCATTCTATTTTTTTAGCTCCCTTATCAAAGATTAGATGACTATAGGTCTGTAGGTTCATTTCGGGGGTTCCAATTCTATTCCAGTGGTCCTGAGGTCTATTCTTGTGCCAGTACCAAGCTGTTTTGATCATAATGGCTTTGTAGTTGAGTTTGAAATAGGTATTGATATTCCTCCAGCATTGTACTTTCTGTTGAGCATCGTTTTTGCTATTTGGTGTCTTTTATTGTTCCTTATGGATTTTTGGATTGCCACTTCAATTTCTTTGAAGAATGAGGTTGGAATATTGACAGGTATCACATTGAATTTGTAGATATCCTTGAGAATTATTGCCATTTTCATGATGTTGATCTTTCCAGTCCAGGAGCATGGGAGATTTTGCCACGTTCTAAATTCTGTTTTGATTTCCTATTTCAAGTTTTTAAAGTTTTCAGCATAGAGGTCCTTCACTTCTTTGGGTAAGTTAATTCCTAGGTACTATATGATTTGTGGAGTTATTACGAATGGTGTTTCTTTTCTAATTTCAGCCAAACTTTTCTCATTGTTGGCATACAGAAAAGCCATGGATTTTTGAGGGTTACTTTTATACCCTGCTAATTTGCCAATGTTTTGAATCAACTTGAGTAATTTAGGAGTGGAGTCTCTGGGATTCTTTAACTATAAGACAATGTCATCTGCAAAGAGGGAGAGTTTTACTTTTTCTTTCCCTAGTTGGATCCCCTTTATGTTTGCTTTTGTCTCTCACTGAATCTAGGCATTCAAATACTAGACTGAAGAGAATTGGAGAGAGTGGACATTCCTTGACTTGGTTCTGACTTAAGAGGAAATGGCTTTAGTTTTTCACCATTAAGTATAATGCTGGCTGTAAGTTTGTTATTTACAGCCTTTATTGTATTGAGGAATGTTCCGTAGATTTCTAATTTTTCCAGAACCTTCATCATAATGGGCTGTTGGATCTTGTCAAATGCTTTTCCTGCATCTATTGAGATAACCATGGGGTTCTTATCCTTGCTTCTGTTGATGTGATGAATCATATTAATTGATTTGCGTATATTGAACCAGCTTTGCATCTCTGAAATGAATCCTGTTTGATCGCGGTGTATGATTTTTTGGATGAATTGTTGAAGTCAATTGGACAAAATTTTGTTAAGAAGTTTTGCCTCAATGTTCATCAACGAAATGGGTCTATAGTTCTTTTTCTTTGATGAGTCCCTGCCTGTTTTGGAGATGAGGGTTATGATGGCTTTATAGAATGAGTTTGGTAGTGAACCTTCTATTTCAATTTCATTGAAGAGTTGGAGGAGTATTGTTGTGAGCTCTGCTTTGAATGCCTTGTAGAATTCTGCTGTAAAACCATCTGGTCCTGGGCTTTTCTTAGATGGGAGGTTTCTTATTGCTGTACTTCAATGCTTGATATGGGCCTGTTAAGATGGTTTAACTCATCTTGGTTTAGTTTCAGCATGTAAATATTTCTGCCAAGTTCTCAAACTTATTATCATATAGTTTTGAGAAGTATTACCTTATAACATTCTGAATCTTGGTTGTTTCTCTGCTGATATTTCAATTCTCATCTCTGAGTTTATTTATTTTGGTGTGTTCTCTTCTTTTTCTCATAAGATTTGCTAAAAGTCTGTCAATTTTGTTAAGTTTTTCGAAGAAGCAACTCTGTTTTGTTGATTTTTTGTTTTTTTTTTTTGGATTCTAATTCATTAAATTCTGAGTTAATTTTAACTATTTCTTTTTGTCTACTGTATTGGGGTGTATCTTGCTGCTCTTTTTCAAGGAGGCTGAGATGTCTCATTAAATTGTTGGTTTCAGATCTTTCCAATATGTTGATGTAGGAACTCAAAGCTATAAACTTTCCCCTGATTATTGCCTTTGCTGTGTCCCAGAGGAGCTGGTAATTTTTGTCTTGATTTTTGTTGAATATAATGAGCATTTGAATTTCCTTTCTAATCTCTTCCATGACCCACTTGTGATTCAGCAGTGTGTTATTCAGCCTCCATGTGTTATAGGACTTTATTTGCTGGCTTTTAGTGTTCAGTTCTAATTTTACTCCCTTGTGGTCTGAGAGAACGCAAGGTATAACTTCAATGTTTCTGAATTTGGACAAGTTTGCTTTGTGGCCTAAAATATGGTCTATTTTGGGAAATGTTCCATGTGTTGCTGAGAAAATGTATATTCTGATGCTGCTGGGTGAAATATGCAGTAGATGTGTGTTAAATCTAATTGGTCTATGCAGTTGTTTAGATCTGTGGTTTCTCTGTTGAGATTTTGCCAAGTTGATCCATCTAGTTTGGAAAGTGGTGGGTTAAAATTCCCAACCATTAATGTCTTTGCATCTAAGTGCGATTTGAGGGAAAGTAGTTTTTCTTGGATAAATTTTGGTGCTCCTTTGTTTGGTGAATTGATATTTAGAATTGTAAAATCCTCCTGAGGGAGAAATCCCTTAATTAGTATATAGTGACCTTCCTTATCTCTACTCACTAATTTTACTTTGAAGTCTATTTTATCTGATATTCGGATTGCATCTCCATCCTGTTTATGGGGGACATTTGCTTCCAGAACAGTTTAGCAGGAACAAGGAAGCATAGATAAACTGAAAGATAAAAATTGTGAAGATTTTAGGACACAATCAGGGTAACAAGGTCATGGGTGTGCAAACTGGGTACCCAATACTAGGGTAGAAGCAATTGGCATGGTGGAGTGATGTAGTGCAGAGCTCTGCGTTTGCCTCTTGTTTTGGTTGTTAGATCTTTAGGGAACTACCTCTAGCAGCTCATTATCAGCTTGTTGTGTTTAGGCACGTACCTGTATAAATGTCTACTCCAAGTAGATTGCATTCTTTGACATTAGCTATAGGATCTTTGCCCTAAGCATCCTGAGAGACCACACTCCATAATGCTGCAGAACTGGCTCCATATAGTGAGCTGCAATCACCTCATACAACTCTCGCTGCTCCTTTCCAGTGTCAATTATCATGGTAACAAGGCATCTGAGATGTGCTCAGCAGCAGTGGGAAGCTACCAATTCTTACCCTGGCATTCTGGGAGCTCCCTAGAAATGGTCAAGATCACTTGCTGGTCTTCCGACCTCTCTCTGTGGCTCTGGATAGTCAGACTCTTGTAATTCAGATGGGTTACTTTGATGTCCAGTTGGCCTCAAACTTGCTCTGTCTTCTCTCTCTAGGTACTCATCAGCTTCAGCTGCCTCTCCTTTTCCCTCCAGGTAGCTTGCTTCATCTCCACATCCTTTGAATTGTGCTTCATATCAACCTGTGGCTTTCACACCAAACCCTTCCACATTCTCATCTACATCTCTAGCTGTGAATCTGGCACAACAATCTCATGTAAGTTCTTTATCTGCTTATCAAGATTTGAGCTGGAATCCAAGGTGGTACTAGCTAACTGAGAACACGGGAAGCATCTTAAATACTCCCCTGCCATTCACTGCTCATTGAGAAAGATGTAAATCTGTTGTGGTCAGTCTCTCCTTTTCCATTTCTGGTTCAGCAGAATAAAGTGATGTCACAGTGGAGCTACCAGACAGCTGCTATGTCAGCAAGTGAGCCAACCAAAGATAATTCAGTGAGGGGATACTTATCAAATGTACTAGGTAAATGCACATATTTGTAGGACACTACTAAGGGCTATCATCAAACTAGTTATTTTATGTCCCAAATAGCAGACCAATCTTAGGCTCTCCCCTAGATCTTCCAGTTCTGAAGTCCCTGAGAACTTCTAAATACAACTCACACCTAGTAACATGGGTGAATAGAAAAGTATGGATTAGTATTCTGAGGGTGTGCTAAGGTATTGTTTGTCATGACTACCATGAAATCAATATCGTTTCTCTGACTTTCACCATATCTCTTTATTTGGTATAAGTGGCAGATTTCTTAGTATGTCTTTTTTTCCTGTTAGTTCAGTGCACAGGTTAAAACATTAAGCATGCCAAACTATGGGTTTCCATTGTTCTAGTGGACATTTTGCATCCTAGGACCTTTCTTCCAAGTAACTCTCTTCTTGAGCCCTCATATGCATATGCTCACAGAAGTGAATGTCTCACAAACCATGGAATATAGTTGCTCAATGATGATTATCTCACACAGATACTCAAGCAGTTTGGGTCTGGAGCCTTTCTAAAAGGCCTTGGACTAGGTACTGTGGGCAACATTGACAGTAATTCCTCAGAGCAATACCACTGACAGCAAGTGAGCCTTGATTACTATTTAGCCCTTAGTAGTCCTACCTAGTGTATGAACACATGAAGAAACCCTGTTTAGACTATTGTACAGTGTCCCCATCAATGAAATCATTTTGAGTCTTGGAAAAAATTCTCTATTTGTAAATCAGTACACATAAGAAGCAGATGATTCCCTATATTCAAACTCCAGGAGAATAGAGTGTAAGGATGACTACACAGTTGGGAAATATGATTCTGAGGGTTGGGAAGGGATGAGTTAGATAGCTAAGAAGTAATTATAAGTTTCTGAATTCCTTACCTAACTTCTGTCTGCCACTCAGGTTCAATTCAAGAAGTTGTGGAATGTTTACGATCACAAAATGAAGTTTTTAATCCCAGGCTCAAACTCTAAGCATTCTTGTTACATCTTCCCACCTGCCCGGATGTAAAGGATTAGAAGAGCAAAGGGGAAGGGAGCCCCATGCTCAGGAATATAAATGGAGCTTACAAGCCACTGCAGTCTCTGACTTTCTTTGTTGAAGGTAAGATAAAAGGCAGCTTGAGTTTCTAAGAACTCAAGGCTTCTAGGCTTCTAGGCTATATGTCTCCTTCAGAGCTTCTTTTCCTCCTCCTGTGTTTTGTGAGCAGAATTTATTAAAGTGCTTCTGTCTCTTGGGGCAATCTTTCTTTTTACACAATGCTTAAAGTACACAATAGGTGGAAGCTGTCATTAAATTAAAAAAAGTATGAAATAGCACACAGTGTGTGCTTCCCCTGAATTCCTGGACCTAACAAGTTTCCAATTCTGAAGACAAAGAGATTATGGATGAGTACTAAAAACTGCCCCTGAATGATGAACCTAGAACATTTTCCCAAACCAGGTTCTGTCCAGTACAGTAGTTACCACCTATATTCCTTCTTATTAGGATGGCTGAGATCTACTGGATCAAAGAACGTATAGACCATGCAAGATAGTAAAGTCTAAGATATTGAGTCCCAAAAGAAGAAACTGGGCCAAGAAGAGAAAACTTATCATTGCTGGAAAAGGAGGACTTAACTAGGAGAATGTTTCTCTGAATACAGACATGGGTATAATTATACCAAGTTCTAAGTTGTGGTTCATCAAGATAGAAACTATCAAGTCAAACCTCACTAAGGCTAAAAATAAAACTTACAAAAAAACTATTTGGATTTCCGTAGTAACATCTTTTTTAAGGAGAGAGAGAGACATAGAGAGTGCGTGCTGTCTGGATTATGTATGGGACAGAATTGGTATTTAAAAATCATCATATTGAAACTATCCTTTAGTTTTCCCATTCAAGTCTGGTGGCATTTTAGCTCTACCACTGGAAACACTCAATTCTTGCTTTCTTCTGGTTAACCGGAGATAAACATATAATGGATACATCAACCTGGGTTGGTTTCAAACTATTATGTTCAGATATGAGCCATTATTCTCAGCTCAGTATTTCCAGTAAAATACTTTATCTTTCTGACTCTCAGCTTCTTCCTGTGAGGAAAGTGAAAAGAATTACTTTGTGGACCTTAGAATCCGGTGGGAGTTATGACTGGGTGCAGGAAGTATAAGTGTTCAGGATGTGTGGACAGAGTCTGACACTCTCATAAAACTACTGATGTTTATAATGAAATGAATTCCAGGAATTGGAAACAAGATGGATTTTTCTGTTCTTTATCCATTTATGGGCATTGAGGGAGCCACAGAAATTCAAGGAGAACAGGGAAACAAATGCAGCAGTTGTACTCTGTAGATAATATGCTCACAATGAGCTATACCCCTTGTGGACAGGGACTGGAGGGAAAATTAGAGGGAGCAAAGGAAGTGATGAGATTGTGAAACAAGAAACGAACTCATTATCGACTTATAAAATGGTGATCTGTCTGTACACTACCTTAACAATAACAATTTAAAAAATCTGGGTTAATGATCCTCTCCTCCAGTTTTTGTAGGGGCCCTTAAAACTCAGGTCCACCTATGGAATTTTTGAAGGTCACATTATATGATAATTAATGTAGAGGCAGAATCTCTTAAGAAATGTTATAAAAAGTATTTCATTCTTAGTACTTGTTTCTCTTTCAATGGCGATTCTATATGTTGTTGTCAGAGCTAATTTTTTACTTTTTGTTTTTAGTATATGTTAGGTGTTGACATCCTTCTTAAAGCTTTGCGACAAAGGTCTGCTATATCTTGGCACTCTGCCCCTAACTAAAATGGTAATCAGCCTACGAAATTAATGTTCTTCAGTATGAGTTTTAATTATTGATTTAGTTTGTCGGAGGTGGTGAACTCTGGGCCTGACTGCCATACTTCAGCTCTTCAGCTCAAGACTAGTGCTCTACCAGTTGAGCCACAGTACCACTTATAGCTTTTTCTGCTTAGGTGGTGCTTAGGAATCAAACCCAGGGTCTCGTGCATTCAAGATAAGCTGTCTACCACTGATCCACCTTCTCAGCCCCTATGAGTGGTATTTTTGTGCACGGGTCTATCAAGGAAATCACTGGGCAAATGTATTCATTTGCCACTACACATGTTCAAAATTATGAATTATCTGATATTTTAATGAATAAAACTGTTATCATTGATACTAGGAAGTGTTTGTCTCTCCATACTAAAAACATGCAGGAGGGTATTTTAAACTAAAACTACACAAGAAATTTTAAGATCTTGTTGCTAACAAATGTGTCCAGGTATTATTACATTAAACAGAAAATTCAAAATGGTTTTTCTTCATGAATACAGAAATCAAAAGTCTTATAATACTTATTTCAAAATGCAAACTAAAGAGGAAAATCAGTCAGGAGGGAAAATTTATATTTAATTTTAATATTTTAAGAGGAAAAGGAGATCCTAGATGACAGAGTAAAGACAAAGCAATATCAGAGCCCTATATGTTCAATAATAAATAAGAAGCTTTAATTGCAAAATTGAGCTGGAATGAGCACATCAGGCAAAGGCAAGCAATCAGAATCTACCACCAACAAAGAAACACCATAATGTATATCTCAGCAAAAGGATTGATTTCAATGATACACATAATGCCCCCTACACACACACACACACACACACACACACACAGGAATGTATGCAACAGCTCAACCTACTCACATCCATTCAACATGAATCAAAGATCTTCTTGTAATATTTGATACTTTAAATGTTTCAAGTCTTGTAAATTATTGATAACAGATGCATAAGCAAATATTTTTGGAATAACACTCTGCTATGGAAATGAGAGTTTATGATGGTTATAACTGTAAGGTCTGCACAGGGACACCTCCCTCTCTTTTGACTGCTTCTGCCCAGTATCTGTTACCTAGGTAACTGGCAGACCTGGAAGCAGTCACCTTCTCCTTCTGCTAGGTCTCATCCAGATCCAGTGTGGCCACATCTTTCCCCCACCTTGCCACACCTTTTTCTGTCCCTGGCCTTGATTATCCTGGCCCAGAGGTGGGTCACACCTCTTCCTTTCCTGCCCTCCCTTCCTTTTTCAGCCATGCTTCTCACCATGCATGGTGGAGACAGCAGTTCGGTAAATAGACTTTTCCTGCCTGAAGAGCATGTGGTGTTCTCTTTATCGGCTACCTAATGAAATCTACCTATTTAATATACCTTACAATAACTACTTAAAACATCTGTGAATCTCAAAAGAATTATAAAAGTTTCAATCTGCATTTTGGGACTATATTTCTACCAGCTATTCTGCAAAGGCTTAATAAGAATTTGCGAGATCCAATCTTACATACCAAATTAATACAATTAGTATACGTATAAGTGAAGTGAAAGACAGTGATCAGAGACCTATGCTGCCTCCAATCAGCCGGCTGCACACTGCACCTTTGATTCTTCTGGGCCAGGCCCACAGTTGTCTTTCCCCAGAGCATTGGCCCTGCTGGGGTTGGGGACGGGGGCTGTGTGGGGAGGAGGCCAAGAGGGGGTTGGGGGCTGGAGGCAGTGGAGAAAGTATGGGAGGCTCTGGCAGAGGCTGTGAAGGGAGGAAGGAGGCAGTAGGCCAACAGCTCAGGCAGCATCAGCCCTAAAGGCAACTGGGTTCTGGGGAGTGTCTGTGAGGTGCAGAATTTGGGTGAATCCGCTGGGGCCTGTTATCTTGGTGAGGAGAGGAAGGAGTCTCAAGTGCCACCCAAACAGACAATGAGAAATGAGACACCAGTGCCTAAAGAATTTCAAGAACAAAGGCAGTGACTTATAGGTAAACTCTGGGGGCAGGGAGTGCAGCAGCGCTGGGGCTGTGGTTGTCATGCCTCTGTGGATGCCCTTGGAAGTGATTGAGGACCAGCTCCACTGTGGGCTAGGCCTCTCTCTCGCCTTGAAGCAGGCACCAGGAATTGCCAGCACAGCCTTAGCCTGCTCCATGGAGCTTTGGGTGCTGCAGACTGGGCAGCTGCTTGGAGGCTATGAGCAGGAGGGCAGAAAAGCCTGTCTGGTAGGGGCTGCTCCATCCCAGCCAGGCCCAGGGCCAGTGGGGAAGTTCAGCTCTGGATCAGGACCAGGCACTGCTCCCCAGACAGGTAGAGCCTCTGGAGACCTGCAGAGTGGCCACCACGTGCAGGTTGTGAACTTCCTCAGCATGGCTGAGGAGTCTCGATGGAGAGGCGCATTTGTTCCTGTGCCTCCCCCAACTTCTGGATTCCTGCTCTCCTCCTGCCATGTCCAACTACAGGAGTCAACTTCTCCAAGCAACTGAGAGGCCTTCCGGAAGATGTTCACTGGGCTTTCCATACTGCTTCACCACGCATGCAGGGCTCACAGGGTGCCATCCTCCAGCCAAAGCTTACCCCCATTTCAGCTTGTCCACCCCTGCTTAGGCGACTATGAACTGCATTCTTACACAGAAAGCCAGGGGTACACAAGGCCATCCTGCAGTCTAAGGCATCTTTTCCTTCCTCCTGCTCAGATGTGGGGCAGCTGTGGAGCCAACTGCAACATCACATTTGATTATCTAAAAGGAAGAGGAAAAATATGTCATTGTCCCAGATATAGCTGCCCCTGGGGTTCTTTGTGTACACTAGTCTTGTGCTGAGATAAGGATCTCCAAAGTCCACCTAGGAGCCAGTTCCGATGCAAGCACACAAGCATCATTTATTGAAAGCTCGAGCCTGGACTCACAACCATCAACATCGCAGTGGGTCAGAGCTGAAAGCCCCAACCCTTCAGTTAACAGGGTTTTTATACAGTATAGGGTTGAGGTAAGGGGGTTCCTACCTTGGCAGTTACATGATTAGTTGACATTTAGTGACTGAATCTTGTAACAATCGTATTGGCTAGTGTGCACAGGCTAAGCAGTAAGCAGCAAACTGTAAACTATCTTAAGAATCATCTGTAGCTTTATGTACCTTCCTGTCATCCACTGATGGCTATTGCTAGGGAAGTTATGGGCAGAACATTATTGTGACATTTCACAGTTTTTCCAAGAACCTGAGTTCTATCTTTCAGTAAAAGTCATTATTTACAATGGGTACTTTCAATAAAGGCCTTCACAATGGATACTTTCGGTAAAGGCTTTCAAAATGGAGTCTAAGTCCAGAATGCCTGTACTTTGGCTAAGGCCTCTCACTAGGGGTGTGTGTGTGTGTGTGTGTGTGTGTGTGTGTGTGTGTGTGTATGTGTGTGTGTGTGTGTGTGTGTGTGTGTGTGTTTAGCGTGAGAGAGTCAGACACAGCTGAGGTTTGGGGTAAAACACACTCCTTCCCTTCAGCATTGAGTTTTGTTATCTAGTGGTTTTCCCCCCTCCCCAATTTTGAGTTCTAAAGTCCTTCTAAATACTTTTATCCATTGATCTTCTTGATATTCAGATTCCTAAGGTCTGCTTATGAACTTCAACATTTGCTTCATGAACGTGTTGCATTTCTTCTAACTTGTATAAAGCCCTTTGCTCTCTTTAAGTGCAGTTTGTGCTGTGTTAGTGGTTTTATTTAGCTCAGACTGTTGTGGCCCAGGCTGTGACTGTTAGTTCTGAAATTAGTTTAGGCCAATATGAGATACTATCCTTTCAGTATATCTAGTGAAAGAAGTTCAGCATCTTTACTGGAATAATTTCCTGGCTGTAAATACAAACAAAATCATCCAGTGGTATAAATGTACATTCAGTTATTTTTAGTTAATTGTGCACCATTGTAATGAAAAAAAATCTTTTTACTAAAGTATTTGGAATGGGAAAAAATCAAATATTATAAAACATAAAAATTGATCAAATACCAAAACAAAAGGAAAGACACTTATCAGGAATGAAGTACAAATGTAAGTGTTTAGTGAATAAATGAAATGTTTGAGAGTCGTATCCACATAGGAAATACATAGAAAAATAAAGAGGAAAGTCATTGAGATCCCATCTTACACACCAGAATATCTATCACCACTCAGATAAATAAATTTCTGGAGAGGTTGAAATAAATCAGTAACTGTATTTGGTTTTGTGGCATTGTAAATGAGT
>NW_024872581.1:0-22593 GCF_019054845.1 Dipodomys spectabilis | reverse complement strand
GATGACTGATGATTATTTTCTTGTGCTTATTTTTCGCAAGATATATTTTGATGGTTTCTAATTGATTTTTTTAACATTAGGTTTTGAGAGTTCTATGTAGAGTCTAGATTTGAGGCATTCTTCAGTTATAGTATTTGCAAATACTTTATCCTTGACTATGGATACCCTACATCATCATCATCATCATCATCATCATCATCATCATCATCATCATCATCGCTATTAGTACCACTACTATTACTTTTGTACATGTATGTACGGTCCTGGAGCTTGAACACAGGGTCCCTGAGATTTGTTGCATTTGTTAACAATTTACCATTTGAGCCATACCTCACTTCTGCTTTGTTGCTGATTAATCAGAGATAAGATTCTCAGGAACTTTATTTTGTGGGATGCCTTCAAATGGCAATACTCAAATCACAGTCTCCCAAGTAGCTAGGGTGAGATAAATGAGCCCTCTGCTCTCAAATTCTATTCACTACTTGTATATAAGCTTTCATAGACCAAATTATTTTACACTTTTCTTGAGTTCTAGTATATCAAGTTTTCCTTTCCTATAATTTTCATGCCTATGTTAAGAATGCTTCATCTCCAAAATTGTCAAGACATCTTTCTTTGCTTTACATTTACAATCTTTTTGTGTTATTTGCCATGTTTTTTTAATGAAATCTTGCATTTTTTTTTGCAACATGTCACCTTGTATATATATTTTTTAAATCCTGTGTCTCCACAGTCGCCTCCCTCTTGCTGACAGTTTTACAGGGTAAGTAGGAATATGTTTCAAATGATTTTTCACTTTAATAAGCAAAGCACGGTGGCTAGTCTATCAAGGCACAGATCTTTGCCCTCCAGTGAAATCTTGATGCTAGAACCGTTTAGTAATTCAATATATGATATTGATCATCAGAGAGACATTAATTCTCACATTATCATTATCATTAATATTAACATTTTGCTAGTCCTAGGCTTGATTCCTGGTTGCTTTCCCTGAGCTTTTGTGCTCTGAGTTAGTACACCTCTCTCCTTCTAGCTCTTTTGGTTAAATATAGAAAATCTTGTTTTTGTTTTATTTTCTACAGTATTTAAGTTAATTTAAAACTTTTGCAAAAAAGTTTTTTAAAGTTATCCTGCCCATGTAATTGTAACCCCTCTGTACAGTATGTTCACAAATCAAATAAAATTAAAATTAAAAAAATAAAACAAAAAAAAAAGATTTAAATGCCACTTATATACCTCCCAGAAAACTTTATTTGCCATGTTTTAATCTTGCTTGAAATTAATATTTGAATAAATTAAGTTTATTTTTTAATTCTCCCAAATACTGTCTAACCTATCACCTCTTATTAAAAAGAATGTCATTCCACAAATATTTGGTTTTACACTCTTATTAAATATACCTTGATAATAATTATGTGGATCTAATCGGGTGCCTTACAGATCCACTCAGGTGTGTAATCTTTCCAATACAAACATAACAATTATATACTAACAGCTTTAATATTGAACGGAGAAATACATTCCAGTTTACATTCCTTTGTCAATGAGTCAGAGTGCTTTTCAGGTGTTTCTAGAAATTGTCATAAACTTTTAAATATTAATGCAAATGAAAAACTTTAACCTTCCTGAATAAGTTATCAAAAATTCCAAATACATAATTCTGTAATAATATACAAACATATGGGAAGATCATATCATACCTAGACATTGCATACATATAGAGATTATTGGAAATAGAAACAACAATAAGATATCCCTGCACAACCACTATGTAGAAATTGGAATCCTTATACATTGGTGCTCAGCAATTAAAGTGTTATCATCAGTTTGTTAAACATACTGACAATTTTTAAGGTAATACACATAGAGTTGCCTCTATGATCCAGCATTGTCAATCATAATTTTATATACAAAATATATTTCAACTTATGTCAAATGAGACACATGTACAAGAATATAAATAGCAAAACCTTTTACAATAACATATATTAAAATATTGAAATTCCCATTGAGGATGTTATACAATTATACACATGCATACAAAACTATTCTCTATCCATGAAAAAAATTTACATGGACTTACTTACTTTGAAGCACTAATATTGCATGGGAGAAATGGATAAAATAAATTACATTCTCTAATTGTGTGACCTTTTTAACATTGGCATATCTGTAGTGGTAGACTATGAAGTAATGATTGGTCAAGTGGAGGGAAGATTGAAATGATGACAAGAAGTGACTACTAATAAATATTTGAGTATTTTGAGAAAGCAGTGATGATAAACTTCTAGAACTGAAGGTGATAATCATAATCCAACTCTTTGACATTCTATGAGTCATTGTACTTTATCGAAGAATTACAGATTGAATTGGCATTAACCTTAGGAAAAATTTTAGAAAAGTAGTGGGTGAATCTGAGTGATAATTTAGAATTTAAAATCACAGAATTCTGTAATCAATAAGTTTAGTATGTTGATGAATAAGACTATCAATAAAATATGATCTGTGACATATCCTCTTAGTGACTATATATGATATTTCTAGTCAGTGAATATTCTACAAAATGATGTAAATTGAGGGATGATATAGGATTGAGAGGAATGAGGGATAATGAACCTCAAGGTGCATTGTATTAGACATGAAATGAGGCTTAGTGATAGACTTTTTGCCTTGCATGTGTAAAGCCCTAGGCTTAATTCCTCAGTACTACATAAACAAAACAATCTGGAATAGGCACTATGACAAGTCATAAAGAGCTAGAATGAGGAAAAGAGGCTCAAGAACATTGCCAAGACCCTAAGTTCAAGTCCCAGGACTAGCAAAAAATAAAAATGATGCATTGTATTAAGCCAGGCACTAGAGGCTCACGCCTGTTGTCTTAGATACTCAAGAGGATGAGGATTGAGGTTTGAAGCCAGCCCTGGCAGGAAAGTCAGTGAGATTCTTATCTCCAATTAAATCTCAGAAAAATCTAAATGTGCTGCCGTGCCTTAAGTGATAGAGTTCTAGCGTTCATCCAAAGAAGCTCAGGGACAGTGCCCAGACACAAATTTCAAACCTCAGGAAAAAAAGAAGAAAAACCTCACTAAACACTAAACAATAACTGCTTTGTCAAACAATTTTCAAACAACTACTTAAAGTTAAATTAAAAAATATGATTAGAATAAAATACCAATCATTTTGGTAACAAGACCTAGATAGAATTGAAAGATAGAATTGTTTAGAGGAGAAAAAGTAAATTTTATATCATGCAGTTTGAGTTGAAATTTGTTCTTCAGTCTTCTTACATCATTTATGAAATTGATAATATTGCCAGTTATGGGTCAAATTCCTTGAGGAACTGATTCTATTCTGCTGTCTTTTCATAAGAAACCATAGAAGTCATTTTTTTGCTTCTTTTTTTTTAATTGTGAAAGTACCTTACAGAAGAGTAACAATTACATGGGCAAGGTACTGAGTTCATTTCTTATCAAGTGTTGTTGCCTCCTCCTTTGTTTCCCCTTCTCATCCCTTCCAGTCTCTCCCCATCCCACCCCCCAGCAAAAGTTGTACATTTTGTTTTTCGACATAAACACTTGTACATCTCATTGCTGGAATGGGTCCACCTATTTAAACAACCTGTTTTTTCCCTCCCCTCTAGAAATTATACCAATATCAAATAGAGTGAAAGCACAGCTTTATCGTGGGGAAAAGGCATACAAAGCAACAAAGAAATCAACTTATACATATGTTAGAAACAATCACAAGAAAGAAAATACATTTGAATCCTTAGCTTGGGGTTCATTTCTCCTAACATCAACTTATCTGACCATTTCCACTTGTCTCAGACATATATTAGTTATTGCAAATAAGGGAAAATCATGGGACCTATGTTTCTTTGCACCTGGTTTATCTCACTTAATTTATTTTTTTCCAGTCTTTCCAGTTCCTAACAAATGGGGCAATGTCATTCTTTCTGATGGAGGCATAGAATTCAATTGTGTCTATATACCACATTTCCTTGATCCATTCATTTAATGAATGATATATGGGTTGGTTCCATATATTAGATATGGTACATAATGCTGCAATAAACATAGTTGTGCTGATAGCTTTGTTTGTGATCATTTGGGTAAATGCCCAAAAGTGGGACTGCTTGGTCATAGGGGAGCTGTATGTGGAGTCTTTTGAGGAACCTCCATACTTCTTTCCCAACAATGTAGGAAGGTTCCCTTCTGTCCACATCCCCTCCAGCATCTGTTGTTATTACAATACGTGAATATAGGCATTCTCAATGGGATGAGGTGCTATCTCAATGGTGTTCTGATTTGCATTTCTTTTATGGCTAGGGAGGTTGAGCATTTCTTCATGTGGTTATTGGCCATCCTCCTTTACTCTTCAGAGAAGTTTCACTTTAAGTCTTTAGCTCACTTATTTATTGAGGATTTGTTGTTGGGGGATTTACTTTCTTGAGTTCCAGGCATATTTCAGATATGAGACCCTTGTCTGTTGTATGGCTAGTGAAGATCTTCTCCAAATTCGTGGGCTTTCTATTGATCTTGCTAGCTTTATCCTTTGCCATGCAGAAGATCTGCAATTTCATGCAATCCCATTTGTCCAATCTTCCTTTGATTTGTTGTTTCTGACTCTTTATTAAGGAAATTTCTACCTGGGCCAACGAGACCTAGGGTATCTCCTATTCCATCCTGTACTGTTTTCAGGGTGTCTGCTTTTACTCTGAGTTCTTTGATCCATTTGGAGTTGATTCTTGTGCAGGGTGATATATAAAGAAATAGATTTAGTTTTCTAAAAGTGATTAACCAATTTTACCAGCACCCTTTACTGAAGAGGCTGTCTTTCTTCCATTCCATTTTTTTACCTCCCTTATTGAAGATTATGTGGCTAGGGGTCTGTAGGTTCATTTCTGGGTTTTAAATTCTATTCCATTGGTCCTGAAGTCTGTTCTTTTGCCAGTACCAAGCTGTTTTGATTACCATGGCTTTGTAGTAGAGTTTGAATTTTGGTATTGATAGTCTTCTAGCACTGTTCTTTCTGTTAAGGAATGTTTTTGATATTTGGGTTCTTTTATTGTTCCATGTGAATTTTTGGATTGCCTCTTCTATTTCCTTGAAGAATGAGGTGGGAATACTGATATGTATTACACTGAATTTGTAGATAGCCTTGGGAAGTATTGCCATTTTCACGATGTTGATCCTTCCAATCCAATAGCATGGGAGGTTTTTCCACTTCCTAAGTTCTCTTTTGATATCCTTTTTCAAGTTTTTAAAGTTTTCATCATACAAGTCCTTCACTTCTTGGGTTAAGCTAATTCCTAGGTATTTTATTTTTCATGGGGCTATTACGAATGGAGTTGCCTTCCTGAATTCACCCATGTTATTCTCATTGTTGTCATACAGAAAAGCCATTGATTAGTGAGGGTTAATTTTATACCCTGCTACCTTGCCAAATTTTGAATCAGCTTCAGTAACTTGGGAGTGGAGTCTGTGGAATTATTTAAATAGAAAATCAATTCATCTGCAAAGAGGGAGAGTTTTATTTCATCTTTTCCCATTTGCATCCATTTGATGTTTACATGTTTTCTTATTGCTGTGGCTAGGCACTCTAATACTAAATTGAAGAGAAGTGGAGGAAGTGGACATCCTTGCTTCATTCCTGAGTTAAGAGGAAATGGCTTTAGTTTTTCAACATTAATTATAATACTGGCTGTAGGTTTGTCATATACAGCCTTTACTGCATTCAGGAATGTTCCCTGGATTCCTAATTTTTACACTGCATTCAGGAATGTTCTCTGGATTCTTAATTTTTCCAGAACCTTCATCATAAAGGGTTTGTTGGATCTTGACAAATGATTTTTCCGCATCTATTGAGATAAACATGTGGTTTTAATCCTTGCTCTTTGTTGATGCGATTAGTCATATTAATTAATTTGAGAATATTGAACCAGATTTCCATCCCTGAAATGAATATTGTTTGATTGCGCTGTATGATTTTTTGGATGAATGCTAAAATTGGCCAAAATTTTGTTGAGAAGTTTTGCATCAATGTTCATCAAAGAAATGGGTCTATAGTTCTCTTTCTTTGATGAGTCCCTGCCTGGTTATGTGATGAGGGTTATACGGCTTCATAGATGAATTCGGTAGTGAACATTCTCTTCCAATTTCATTGAAGAGTTGGAGGAGTATTGCAGTGAGCTCTGCTTTGAAGGCCTTGTAGAATTCTGCTGTAAAACCACCTGGTATTGGGCTTTTCTTAGATGGGAGGTCTCTTATTCCTTTTTCTATTTCAACGCTTGGTATGAGTCTGTTAAGTTGGTTTAACTCATCTTAGTTAAGTTTGGGCATGTCAATATTTGCTATGAAAAGGTCCATTTCTGCCAAGTTGTCAAACTTATTAGCATAATGTTTTGAGAAGTATTCTCTTATAATGTTCTGAATCTTGTTTGTTTCTGTGGTGATATTTCCATTCTCATCTCTGAGTTTATTTACTTGGGTGAGTTCTCTTCTTTTTCTGAAAAGATTTGCTAAGGGCCTGTCAATTTTGTTAATTTTTTCGAAGAATGAACTTTTTTTTGTTGATTCTTTCTATCATTTTTCAAAACTCTCATTCGTTTAATTCTGATGTAATTTTAATTCTTTCCGTGTACTGGGTTGATGTTTATCTTTTTGCTCTGTTTCAAGGAGGTTCAGATATCTTATTAAATTGTTGGTTTTAGATCTCTCCAATTTGTTGGTGTAGGAACTCAGAGCTATAAACTTTCCTCTAAGTACTGTCTTTGCTGTTTCCCTGAGGAGCTGGTAATTATGTGCTCATTTTTGTTGAATATCATGAATATTTGAATTTCCTTTCTAATCTCTTCCATGACCCACTGGTGTTTCAACAGTGTGTTGTTCAGCCTTCATATGTTACAGGACTTTCTTTGGTGGTTTTAGGTGTTGAGTTCTAATTTTATTCCATTGTGGTCTGAGAGAATCAAAGGTAAAACAACAATGTTTCTGAATTTGAACAACTTCGCTTTGTGACCTAAAATGTGGTCTATTTTGGAAAATGTCCCATGTGCTTCTTAGGAAAACGTGTATTCTGATGGTGCTGGGTGAAATATTTGGTAGATGTCTGTTAAATCTAGTTGATCCATGCAGTTGTTTAGATCTACGGTTTCTCTATTGAGTTTTTGCCGAGTTGATCAATCTAGTGGGCATTGTGGTATGTTAAAGTCCCCAACAATTAAAGTCTTTGGATCTATGTGAGCTTTGAGGGAAAGTAGTGTTTCTTGGATAAATCTGGGTGCTGTGTTGTTTGGTGAATAGATGTTTAGATATGTAATATCCTCCTGAAGAGAGACCCCTTAATTAGTATGTAGCGACCTGCTTTATCTCTTCTCACTAATTTTAATTTCAAGTCTATTTTATCTGATATTAGGATTGCATCTCTCGCCTGTTTATGGAGGCCGTTTGCTTGGTAGATTTTGTTCCAGCCTTTCACATTGAAAATGTGTTTGTTTTTATGGGCAAGATGTGACTCCTGAAGGCAGCAGATAGAAGGATCGTGCTTTTTAATCCAACTATCTAGTCTATGTCGCTCGATTGGAGAGTTATGTCAGTTAATGATGAGAGTTCGGACTGAGAGGTATTTGGGAGTTCCTCCCATGTTATCCATCTTTTGGGGGGCCGTGGCAACTGGTTCTTCCTGTGGTTCTTGGATTCTTAGTTTGGGTGCTGTTTCTTGGCTTTAATTGTGGTCTTGTTGGTTTTCTATTTGTTGGATATCATTAGGTATCTTTTGTAGGGTTGGTTTGGTGGAGAAATATTGTTTCTTTTTCTTTGCTATGGAAGGTTTTAATTTGACCTTTGGTTATGAAGGAGTGTCTAGCTGGAAACAGTATTCTTGGTTGATAATTATTTGTCTTTAGGGCATGGCACATATCCTTCCAGGCACTTGCTTTAATTGCCTCTGCTGAGAAATCTGAGGTGATTCTAATTAATTTCTCTTTATAAGTAATTAATCTTTTCTCCATGACAGCTTTAAGCTTCTTTTCCTTGGTCTGAATTGATACTGTGCAGATTATAATGTTGCAGTGGGATGTCATGTTCTGGTCTGGTCTGTTTGGGATTCTAAAAGCTCCTTGTATCTGAATAGGCCTATCTTTTTGCATGTTTGGGAAATTCTCTACAAGATCCTGAAACAAATTTCCTAGATCGTTAACTTCTGTTTCTAGGTGCTGCACTCCACATATTTTCCTCAGATTAGGCCTTCTGATGGTGTCTTCCAAATGTTGAATAGATATATCATAGTTCTTGGATTTGTCTTAGGTAATTGTATGTTCTTTCTCTATAACTTCTAGGCTGTCTTTAATACTGAGATTCCATCTACTGCATGGTCTAACTTACTGTCAAGACTTTCTTCTTTGTGTTTTATTTCTATCCTTCTAATTGGTCGGCTTTGATGGCTTCAAATTTTTTGTTGGTGCTTTGTTTTAGGTCTTGGATTAACTTCTTTACTTCTTTAATTTGGAATTCAGTGCTTATTCTCAAATCACATAGTTGATTGGTGATGGTTTACTTGGACTCCCATTCTTTTGGTGGTCTCCACTCATTATCCTTTTGGTGGTCTCCTAGAATTCTTTCAGCTGTCTGTTTATGGATTCCATGAATGCCTGTATTGATCTTTGTCCAATCTCATCCAACTCCCGAAATTCCTGTATTACTCTTTGATTAGCTTCCTCATGTTCATGCAATTCCTGTAGTTCTCTTTGTTCTCAGGCTGGTCATGTAATTCCTGTCTTTCTCTTTGACTGTTCTCAGCCTGCACACACAATTCTGTATTTCTCTTTGACTGTCCTCAACCTGCTCACACAATTCCTGTATCAATCTTTGAGTAGTTTCTTTATGCTCACCAGATTCCAGTATTAATCCTTGGTTTGCCTGTCTCTCCCTATCACACTCACACTGAGACCTTCGCAGGTTTTCAATCATTGCATTCACCATGTTTACCAGTAGTGTTTGTAGAGATTTTTGGGAACTCTCCTCTGGATTATTTATTAACTATTCTGTCAACTGATTATTATGAGTGGGAGTTCAGGTACCTGGACTTGCCATTTTTCTTGTGTTTTTCCAGCTTGTTCTGCTTATTTGGTATGAAAGTAACAAAACTTTTGTGCTAGTCACCATTTCAAGGCAAACATCAACCAAAGTCCTTTAGTAGCACAGTCAGAGGCTGCAGATACAATCTAGTTCATCAGATAAAATCTATTCACTATCAAACAACTATGGATTAATGGGCTAAGAACAGCAAAGCAGAATTTGGCAAACCAGAAATTATTAAGTTTAAGGAGAAATGTGGGGAAAAATAGGATTAGAGGAATGTGGACAGGTAAAAGGAGAGTGAATTTAATCAAGTCCTAATCTCATAGAGGGAAATGGATTGGACAGAATGATAGGACAGAGATTAAGAAAAAAAATAACAAGAAAAAATGAAAAAAAATTTCAATTAAAAAAGTGAAACACTTAACAAGTATGTATGTTTAAATATGGTATTGAGAGACGAAAAGGATAGGATGTGAAGAAGGCAGGGATAGAAAGGAGACATGAAAAATAAAAAATAAAAATTCTCAAAATAAGTTACCTTAAATTATATAGGTATAAATAGGTAATACTGCTATTAAAGAATTTAAGACAAAGAGATTATGAATTAAGTAATAAATTTCTGGATTAAGTGTGTACACAATGGTGAATAAAGTCTAATTATCAAAGATGATTAAATATCTGGGGATTATCAGAATAATATTAAGTCTTGCAAAAAAGAAAGAGGAAAAAAAAGAGATGAATAAAAAAAGGACCAAAATGTCAGGAGTGATAACAAAAAAAGCACACCCACATACACACCTAAAATTGAAATTATGAGAGGAAAACGATTAATAAAAAATAATTTATAAAAAAGTAAAAATGTTAAAAAATATTCTTTGATTTTTTTCGGGGATGTGTAGAATGGGAAGATCCTGTATCTCCCCTGTGTCTGTAACCAGTCTCTTGGAGTCACTGGTCAGCTTTTGATGTTTGGTTTTCCTGTGGCTTGATTGGTTTTTTAAGTCAGTTTGTTTGAGCAGGCAGAAAAAGTTCTCTGTATTACCTAGGATATTGTGAACCACCTCCCAGGCTAGTCCAGTGGGAGGGAGATCTGCTTTCAATATCACAAAAGAGGGAGATGGCTGTTTCCTCTAGTTTGGAGATGCTATGATGAGGCTAGGTTCTGAGAGAGGGTTGAGGCCTTTCAGCAAACAGTAGCTTTTAACTGAGGGGCTAGCTCCCGAAATACTCACAGAGCCCAACCTGGAGCCATTCTCATGGTTTATGTTTCCTGAATTTCAATTGATTTTCTAGGCTGCCTTAGGGATGGGCAGACCCTAGCTCTGTTTACCTAGTGAAGAAAGTCACTCCTCCAGGGCAGGGCTTCCTTGCCTAGGCTGGTTGACTTTCCCTTGGGTGGAGGTGAGCCTGGCAGGTCAGGTCAAGTTTCTGTGACCTCCTAAATGATTCTTGTTTTCTTCCAATGCCCGAGTTGGAGATGACTGTTCAAATAGGCTTTTGTCAATATCAAAGATGGAGATCTCTGATGGTGGTGGCGGGGAGGGGATACCTTCCCTCTTCTGCTCCCTGGGAAAGAGTGAGGATGTCAGGGTTCTACTACCACCAGAATCTTGGTTCCTGGACTGCCTCTAGTCTGTGATCTTCAGGATGAAGATATCTTCTCCTTGTCATTTCTTATTGATGTTGAGTAGAATCTGCTTTCCCACTGTGTCTGGCTCCTTTTTCCCATGACACTCTGTGTTGTAGGTATGGTGGCTGTAACCACTGGCCCTGCTGCGCAGCCACCACAGCTGTGGCTACCAGCAGGTGCTTAGATCTGTCTCCTTGCCTGGATTTTCCCTCTCTGGCAAAACTCTCTGTACTGTGGTGGCACACTTGTTGTGATTCTGTAGTCTAGGACTGTTTACTTGAACACTTGCTTTCTATGCCAGAGCTTGTTTAGCCTCCAGGTTCTCCTCTGCCATCTTCCTCTGAACACATTTTTTTTGCTTCTTATTGAAGTATATCTGATATTTTAAAGTAGATTTGTCCAAATATAATATTAATTTAATCAATCATTTCATTAGCACAATGATCAGATTTATTTCCAGTAAATCGTATCCCTTATAATAAATGAGAGCATGCTGTGTCAGTCAACTATTAATATGACAAAATACTCTATAAAATTAACTTAACAGGAGGAAAGATTAATCTTGGCTTTTGATTTTATACATTTCAATTTACATTTCTTACCTTAATTGTTTTGGTTTGGTGGTGGTACAATACCTGATATCTGGAACATGTGTCGGAGTATGTGTATTCATGGAAGCCATGAAGTAAAGAAGAGGAGGTATAGGATTGGGAAAGGGAGAAAGAAGGGGAGGGGAAGAGGGAGAGGGAGAAGGAATATCAGAAGGAGAAAGAGAAGTAAAAGTAGGAAGAGGAGGAGTCCGGGAAGATGGCAGAGGAGAAGCTGGAGTCTAAGGAAGCTCTCGCATAGAAAGCAGTTTTAGAGTTCCATTGAACAGTCCTAAGTCAGAGAATTACACCAAGTGAGCCATCACAGGACAGAGAGTTTGGCCAGAGAAGGAAACCCAGGCAAGGAGACACTTCTGAGCCCTTGACAGCAGCCGCTGCCGTGGCGGCAGCTGTGGCAGTGGCGGGCGAGCGTAGCCGACTTACCTGAGCAACAGAGAGTCTGGGACGAAGGAGCCAGACATAGCTGGTGAGCGGATTCTACTCAACACCAGCAAGAACCGACAAGGAGCAGACATCTGCATCCTGCAGTTCACAGACCAGAGACGACCCAGGAACCAAGACTCGGTGTGAGTAGAAGCCTGACGTCCTCACTCCTTCTCAGGGAGCAGAGGAGGGAAGGCCAGCACCGGTGATCTACATCTTGGATACCGACAAAGCTCGGTAGAGCTGTTAGCTCCAGCTCAGACCTTGGAATAAAACGAGTCATTTAGCAGGTCACAAGAACTTAATGGCAGCGTGACCTTCCAGACTCAGCTCCACCCAGGGAAAATTCACCTAGCTTGGGCACCAGCCCGAGGAGTGGGTTTCTTCACTGGGTAATCAGAGCCAGAGGCTGCCCCTCCCTCTATCAGCCTCGGCAAGCAATCGAAAATCAGTAAACAGAAACATTGAGAATGGCTCCAGGCTGGCTCTGTGAGGTTTTCACAAACCAGCCCCGGAAAAGCTACCAGAACCTAGCCTCATCACTGCATCCCCCTCTTTTGTGATACTCAAAGCAGATCTGTCTCCCAATGAACTAGACTGGGAGGAGGCTCGCCAAATCCTAGGTAAAGCAGAGCATTTTACTGCCTGTTCGAACAAACTGACTTAAGAAACCAACCAAGCCACAGGACCACAAGCAGACCAGAGACTCCAACAAGAGGCTGGTTACGGACACAAGGGAGATACAGGATTTTTCCCACTCCTCCCGAAAAAAAAAATTCAAAGAAATTTTTGTTTTTTTTTGTTTTTTGGTTTTTGGTTTTTGATTTTTTTTTTCTTTTTTCTCTTCTTCATCTTCTTTTTTTTTTTTTTTTTTTTTTAGTTTTTATTTTTGGTACCTTATATAAAAAAAATTTTTTTTTTCTTTTCTAAAACATTTTTCAATCTTTAATCTTTGCCTTTTTTGATAAAAAAATGTTTTCCAGAAACTTTCTTTTCCACTTATAATTTTTATTTTGGGGATACGGGAGTGTGTGTTTTGCTTTCTTTTTTGGTCTTCTTTCTCTTTTTTTTTTCTCTGTTTAAATTATCTTTTTGTTTTTTGTTTAGCTCTACTAAACTTCTCATCTTTTTCTTCTTCTTTTCTTATCCTTTTCATCTTCTCCTATCTTTCGTTCTTCTTTATGTGACTTAATTCTTGTCCTGCACACCCTCAGATAAACCTGTAATTGAATATTATATCCTATCCCCCATTGTGTACACACTTAATCCACAAATTTATCACTCAAGTCAAAACCTCTAAGACTTAAATTCCTTAATAGCAGTACTACCTCTTTATACCTATATAATATTTTAAGCATTTTTATTTTTAAGTTTTTCACATCTCCTTTATATCCCTCCCCTTCTCTCAATAAATTCACGTTCTTATCTAAATAGATTGTTATCGATTCTACATAATTTTATTAATTTCTACTTTTCTATTTTTTCTGGTCTCTTTTCTTTTCCCATTCCCTTTCTTTTTTTTTCCCTCTCTCTCTATTTTCATCCTACCCAACCTATTTCCTGTTTTGAGATTAAGACTTAGTTAACTCCCGCAGAGCCTCCCCACATCAATCTATTCCTATTTTTTTTACCCACATCTCTCCCTAACCCTAATAATTTCTGGTCTTCCAAACTCTTCTTTGCGGTTTGTAGCCCATTAACGTATAGTTGTTTGATGTTGAATAGATGTATCTGTTGAACTACATTGTATCTGTAGACTACTGACAGTGCAAATTCAGACTTGGGTTGATGCTTGCCTTAAGATAGTGTTCTAGCACAAAACTGGTGCTATTTTCACCTCAAATGGGCAGAGTAAGCCGGAAAAACACAAGAAAAATGGCAAATCCAGGTATATCAATTCCCAATCCCAATAATCAGGGGACAGAACAGATAATGAATAATCCAGAGGAGAATTCCCAAATAGCTCTACAAACACTGCTGGCAAATATGATAAATCAAAAGATTGAAAGCATACAAAGGTCTCTGTATGAGCGTGTTAGGGAGAGAGAGGAGGCATTCCAAAAGTTTATACAGGAATATCATAAGCGTGAGGAAGCTACTCAAAAACTGATACAGTATTTGCATGAGCAGCTTGAGAATACTCAAAGAGAAAGGCAGAAATGGCGTGAACAGGCTGAGAACACTCAAGGAGAACTACAGGAATCCCACGAATGGGAGGAAGCTTATCAAAGAGTAATACAGGAATTGAGAGAGTAGGAAGAGAATACACAAAGATCACTAAAGGCATTCATGGAATCCATTAACAAAGAGCTGAAGGAAGTCAGGGAGTCCACAAAGGGAATGCTGAATGGAACCCAACAGAAGGAATGGGAGTCCAAGGAAACCATAATCAATCGACTAAGTGAGCCAAGAATAAACACTGAACATCAAATTAAGGAAGTAAAGAAGTTCATACAAGATCTAAAACAAAGCTTCAACAAACAACTTGAAGCCATCAAAGCTGACCAATTAGAAGGAAAAGAGATAAAAAAAAACAAAGTAGAAAGTCTAGACAGCAGGTTAGACCATGCAGAAGATCGAATCTCAAGGATTGAAGACAGCCTAGATATTATAGAGGAAGAACATACAAACATCCAAGACAAGTCCAAGAAATATGATAGATCTATCCAACACTTGGAAGACACCATCAGAAGGCCTAATCTAAGGATAATGGGTGTAGAGGAGCACCTAGAAATAGAAGTCAATGGCCTAGGAACTTTGTTTAACAGGATCCTAGCAGAGAACTTCCCAAACATGCAAAAAGATAGGCCTATTCAGATACAAGAAGCTATTTGAACTCCAAACAGACCAGACTAAAATAGCACATCCCACCTTCACATTATAATCCACACAGGATCAACTCAGAACAAGGAAAAGATCCTTAAAGCTGTCAAGGAGAAAAGATTAATCACCTATAAAGGAAAACCAATTAGAATCACCTCAGATTTCTCAGCAGAGACAATCAAAGCAAGAAGAGCCTGGAACGATGTATGCTATCCCCTAAAAACAAACAACTATCAACCAAGAATACTGTACCCCGCTAAGCTTTCCTTCATAACTGAAGGCCAAATAAAAACCTTCCATAGCAAAGAAAATTTGAAACAATACATCTCTACCAAACTAGCCCTACAAAAGATTCGTAAAGATGTCCTACACATAGAAAACCAACAAGACCACAATAAAGGTCAAGAAACTGCACCCAAACGGAGAATCCAAGAACCATAGGAAGAACCCAGATTTCACAACCCCCAAGAAGGTGGATAACATGGCAGGAACTCCCAAATATCTTTCAGTCCCTTTCTCTTAACGTTAATGGACTGAACTTTCCAATTAAGCGACATAGACTGTCTAGTTGGATTAAAATACAAGGCCCTTCTATCTGCTGCCTTCAGGAGTCACATCTTGCCCGTAAAAACAAACACATTCTCAATGTTAAAGGTTGGAACAAAATCTACCAAGCAAACAGCCCCCATAAACAGGAGGGAGTTGCAATCCTAATATCAGATAAAATAGACTTCAAATTAAAACTCGTGAGAAGAGATAAAGAAGGTCGCTACATACTAATTAAGGGATCTCTCTTTGAGGAGGATATAACAATTCTAAATATCTACTCGCCAAACAATGGAGCACCCAAATTTATCAAAGAAACACTACTTTCCCTCAAATCCCATATAACTCCAAAGACATTAATTGTTGGGGATTTTAACACACCTCTCTCCCCACTAGACAGATCAACTCCGCAAAAACTCAACAAAGAAAATACAGATCTAAACAGCTGCATATATCAACTAGATTTAACAGATATCTACCGAACATTTCACCCAGCAGCATCAGAATACACGTTTTTCTCAGCAGCACATGGAACATTCTCTAAAATAGACCACATTTTAGGCCACAAAACAAACTTGTCCAAATTCAGAAACATTGAAGTTATACCTTGCATTCTCTCTGACCACAAGGGAATAAAATTAGAACTCAACACCAAAAGCCACCAAAGAAAGTCCGGTACCACATGGAGGCTGAACAACACACTGCTGAATCATGAGTGGGTCATGGAAGAGATTAGAAAGGAAATTCAAATGTTCATGCTAGGTCTCCTTGGCTCAGGCCAAAACTTTCTGAATAGAGACCCGGAAACACAACAAATAAAAGAATGTTTGGACAAATGGGATTGCATAAAGTTGCAGAACTTCTGCATGGCAAAGGACATAGCTAGCAAGATCAATAGAAAGCCCACGGATTGGGAGAAGATCTTTACTAGCCATACAACGGACAAGGGTCTCATATCTAAATTATACTTGGAACTCAAAAAATTAAATCCCCCAACAACAAATCCTCAAGGACACAACTGCCCAATAAACAAGTGGGCGAAAGACTTAAAGAGAATCTTCTCTGAAGAAGAAAGAAGGATGGCCAATAGACATATGAAGAAATGCTCAACCTCCCTAGCCATAAAAGGAATGCAAATCAAAACAACATTGAGATACCACCTCACCCTAGTTAGAATGGCAAAAATCAAGAACTCTAACAACAACAAATACTGGAGGGGATGTGGACAGAAGGGAACCTTACTTCATTGTTGGTGGGAATGTAAACTTGTTCAAGCACTTTGGAAAGCAGTATGGAAGTTCCTCAAAAGACTCCACATAGAACTCCCCTATGACCAAGCAATCTCACTTTTGGGCATTTACCCAAATGTTTACAAACAAGATCACACTAAAGCTACCAGCACAACTATGTTTATTGCAGCATTATTTACCATAGCTAAGATCTGGAACCAACCCAGATGCCCCTCAGTAGATGAATGGATCAAGAAAGTGTGGTATATATACACAATGGAATTCTATGCCTCCATCAGAAAGAATGACATTGCCCCATTTGTTAGGAAATGGAAGACTTGGAAAAAATTATATTAAGCGAAGTAAGCCAGGCCCAAAGAAACATAGGCCCCATGGTTTCCCTTATTTCCAATATCTAGTATAGGTATGAGTCAAGCGTAAAAGGTCAGATAATGTGATGTTAGGAAAATGAACCCTTAGATATGTATTTTAATGTATTTTTCTTTCATGCATGTGTTTCTATTGCATTTATAAGATTATTTCTTTGTTGCTTTGTATGTCCCTCCCCCACTGTGTAACCCCTGCTTTCACTATATTTGATGTCAGTATAACTTGTGGAGGAGATGGGGAAAAACAAGTCGTTTAAGGATACAGGTGGACCTGTTGCAACAATGAGAAGTACAAGTTGTCATGTCCATAACGAGCTTTACAATGTCAGTGCGGTGGGGGGGGGGGGAGGAGGGGGAGAAGGATTGGGACTGCGGAGGGTTGGGAGAGGCTGGGAAGGGATGTGAAGGGTAAACAAAGGAGGAGGCTGCAATGCTTGGTAAGAAATGTACGCATTATCCTGCCCATGTAATTGTAACCCCTCTGTATAGTATGTTCACAAATTAAATAAAATAAATTTAAAAAAAAGAAGGAAGAGGAAGAAATGACTTTGATCTTAACATCCTCTTTGATCACAAGTTCTTAGTGACCTAATCTCTACGACTCTGCCCACTTGAAAGGGTTCATCTCTTTATGGAAACATAGTGAAATCTAATTATTAATCCCAATCCTTTATGATTTCAGATATAATTTCTAGAGTGGGGAGGTAGATCTTTCTATACTATTGCAATAACTTCTGTTCCTAAATATTAGAGATGCCATTTGTCATACAGGTGGTTTGGTTATACCATTGTTGGAGAGATGAATAAAATATTTTGAGTGCAAATACATTTTATTTAACAGGTAAGGAAGCTTCAAGAGTTTTCATTTTGTGTCCTTCCAAATTGACTATTTCATATAACTCATAATGAATTGAATTTTTCATAATTTTTTGGCATTTCCATTCAAGTATTTGTCATCTATAATGAGGTTCTTTCCTTCAAGTTGAAGGAAAAATAAATACTATCACAATCTTTTAATAATTCTATAGAGTGTAGGTATAATATGAATTTCTTATCATTCGAAAATAAGTTATCTTCAAGTCTATAGGAATAATTGGATAAGTGATGAAATATATTGCTTTAGTTAGCTTACACTGACATTGATTCAATTTCTAAAAATCAGTTGATATAAAATACATGAAATTTAATGTTTCTCTGAAATGACTTGGTAATCAAACCTCAGAAATACATGACCAGTAACTAAGATTTTTTATATACTCAAAAAATGTATGGGGCTGGGAAGGTGGCTCAGTGGTAGAGTGTTTGCCTTGCATGCATAAGGCCCTGGGTTTGATTCCTCAGCACAACATAAGGAAAAATAAAAATGCCGGAAGTGGCACTGTGGCTCAAATGGTAGAGCACTAGCCTTGAGCTGAAGAGCTGAGGAACAGCACCCAGACCCAGCATTCAGGCCCCACGACCGGACCTCCACCCAAAAATAAATGTATGAATCTACATTTTTATGTCAAAAAAAGTTTAGTTTTAAAAGAAGAGAAAATCATGTGACCACAGTAGATAATATTTACTTAAATGAAAAATTGCCTGACAGAGCATTCAGCCTGACAAAGCCTATTGCTTTTAGCTTACATGAGAAATTTGATTAACAAACACTTTTTTTGCTTTTGAATAACAGATTCAAATAATATGAAATTTATTTTATTCTTAGATATATTAATCCTGTGCTAAATATGAGTGTCTCAAGCTTGTAACCCTCACTACTCAGTAAGCGGGAGTGCAAAGCCAGCCTTGGCAAGAAAGTTTGTGAGACACACCTCAATCACACACACACCACAAGACACACACACACACACCACACACAAAGCCAGAAGTGGAATTGTGGCTCAAACGATAGAGCAACATACTTGAGGGGAAAAAAAAACAAACAACAATTAAAGGATAGGTCTTGAATTAAAATCACAAGAACAACACACTCACACACACACACACACACACACACACACACACACATATATACTATTAAGTCTAAATGCTTATTTTGGTTTGAAAAAATGAACAATATCATGGAAAGTAATATTTGTTACATATCTTGCAACGTTTGTGAAGTTTTTAGTACAATTTTTCTCAAGATACAACATAGGTTATTAAAATTAATATTAATTTAGTTAATATTTAGAACTACTCATAACACCTTGGAGTACAATAGTTGGTATTTTTTCCATAGCCATAAGAGATATTCTGAGTAAAAGAAAGAGAGGAAGATTGGAAGAAAAAAGAAAGAAACAAAGAAAGATAGAAAGGAAGGAGAGAAAGAGAGAGAGAGGAAGGGATGGAGGGAAGGAAGGAGGAAGGAAAGAAGATGGGATGGAAGGAAGGAAGGAAGAAAGAAAGGAAGGAAGGAATGAAGGAAGGAAGGAAGGACGGAAGGAAGGAAGGAAGGAAGGAAGGAAGGAAGGAAGGAAGGAAGGAAGGGAGAGAAAAAGGAAGGGACAAAACCATTTAATTTACAATATATTTAGCCCAACAAAAACTTTATGTAATGAATCCTTTAGTAAAGTCAAGTTTGCAATTTTCATTTCTTTGCATGTTCTCCATGCATGAATGAAAGCAACAAATGAAGGATCATAAATAACCTGGTGAATCTGTTTCCATCTGTAGTAATATGTATGCAAATCTTTTTCTCATTTTCTATACATCATCAAATAAATATTTGCAAACAATTTACACTTAGGTATAAATATTCTAAAAATTGATTAAACCAAAGAACGTCAATATATTATATAATGTGAATACAAGGATTTATACTGCTATTAATATTACAGTCTTAATGTTATATTAATTATAAAAATTTTATTATGTATTTTATCAGAGAGATTAGCATGCTCTGATTTTGGTGTCTGTGTGAGTCCCACTAGCAGAAAGTAATTAAAATCAAAGGAGATCTGTATTTGTTGGCTCAAATGAATATTTCTGAAAGCAATTAACTCATCGGAGATTGTTCAAATACATCAAAAGGTCCTTAAAAAGGCTGCGCCACATTTACATGATTACCTATGATGTGATTCAAGAGCCACTAAACAATCATTTCACTTTGCTATCACTATAATTATCCCCATTGTAAGAAGAATCATTCACATGTCACATGATATAAGTTTGTCCTTAAGTTATTATCTTCTATGAAATAATATCCAAATGATACTCTACACTGAGTTAAAGCAAAAGTTGCAAAGTGTATTGGACTATGTAACTCCGTCCAGATACACATGTTGAAATTCTATTCCCCCTTCTGGGGATATTAGAATCAACTTTTCAGAGATGATACTACAATAATGATCCTGATGAAAGAAGCCCAATATAATTATTCTGCCAGCAAGTAGATTATAATGAACCAGAAAGTAGACCCCCATAAGATAAGGAATTGTTTAAACAACCATTTTTATAATCAATATTCAAGCTTCCAGCATATGGGTAATATACTCCTGTTGTTTTTAAGCCACTTACTTTGAAGTATTCTCTTATAAAAGCCCAATGGCTGACAAAAGGCAAAGTAATTTTTAGTTAATATTACAAATTCTGAT
This sequence comes from Dipodomys spectabilis, assembly GCF_019054845.1. Taxonomy (NCBI): domain Eukaryota; kingdom Metazoa; phylum Chordata; class Mammalia; order Rodentia; family Heteromyidae; genus Dipodomys; species Dipodomys spectabilis. The sequence continues at coordinate 2,293 of NW_024872581.1, read as the reverse complement.
AAAAAAAAGATTCATACAATTTTATTGAATTTTATTCACCAAGTCTACAGGTTAAAAATATTTTTAAATGGGAATTGAATTGAGGTTCAACTCTATTCAACTATCATAATTAATATTTGATTATATTTATTATCTTTAAGTAGTTTTACATTCACTGAAACAGTTTATGGATACAGTGCATCTTGATCACTGTCACCTCTTTCAACATTCTCATCCACCCCTCCCAATCAACCCCAATCCTTATGTATCTGAATATTATGTTATGGAATTACTTGCCATTTAACAAAGCAATTTATGTGTACAATGCACCCGGAATTGTGTTACCACTTCAACACCTTCACTCCCATTTCACACTACCCTTTCCTTTGTATAGTTCAATTCTGGGAAGTATACAATGGATTCTCACCTTCAATTTCCTACCCCTCCCATATTGCCCCCCATTGTCCTCTCTTGCAGTACATATTTACTGGTAATTATTTTGTTGAGCTGTGAATTAGTCTTTTAAGAGAATTAAGGAATTTTCACTCTCCATGGACTCTGACACTTCAGATAATTCATTTGTACTTCCTTGCATACCATCCAGTGTGTTTACTTTTACATTTACAGGCACCTTCTATCTACCACAAATGAGGAAAACCATGCAAGGTAAGTTTCTCTGAGTGAGCTTTATTTCACTTAATATTATTTCTAATTGTTTTTTTTGGGGGGTCCGGTTGTGGGGCCTGAACTCTGGGTCTGGGAGCTGTCCCTCAGTTCTTCAGCTCAAGGCTAGCGCTCTACCACTTGAGCCACAGCGCCACTTCCGGCTTTTTTCTTTTTGCTTATGTGGTGCTGAGGAATTGAACCCAGGGCCTCAGGCATGAAAGGCAAGTGCTCTACCACTGAGCCAACTCCCCAGCCCCTATTATTTCTAATTGTTTCATTTTCCTTAAGGATGGTGCAATATTTTCTTTCTGATGGATGAACAGAATTCCATAATGTATGCATATATATGTGTGCATATGTATGTATATATGTATGTATATACATATGTGTGTTTATACACATATATACACACATATATACTTGTAAATTGGGATCAATAACATTAGATATATATATTATATATATATATTATATATATATATATAATTTATATATACATATATAATTCTTGATCTCTTTTTACAATGAGAGGTATCTGGGCTGCTCCCTTATGTTGTCTAGAGAAAATAATGCAATAATGAACATGATTTTCCTGGTAGCTTCAGTTTGGCCTTGTTTCTGCTCCATTGTATAAGTGCCCGTAAGTGGAATTGCTGGATCATAGGTAACTCTCTATTCAATTCTCTGAGCAATTTCCACAGTGTTTTCCAAAGGGGTTGAACAAGATTACATTCCCAACAACAGGGTAATAGAGTTTCCTTTGGGCCACATCTATGTATAACTGTGATTGTTCGTTTTTTCATAATGACATTGTAACAGGGGTGAGATGAATCTCAGTGTTGTTTGTATTTGCATTTCTTTTATGGAGAGAGATGTGTCTATTTGTCATTCTTACTTCTTCTTCTAAGAAGTTATCTTTAAGCATTTGTCCCATATATTAATTGAGTTCTTGTTTATTTGAGGGTTTATTTTTTTTGGGTTTAACTTTTTGATTTCTAAATATGGGTTAATTATGAAACCAATTGTCTGATGCTTAGCTAGTAAAAATCTTCTTCCATTCTGTTCTCTTTCTATATATGCTAACTTTTTCCTTTGCCATGAAGAAAATCTTCAGTATGATGCAATTCTATTTACCCAGAAAGAATGATATTACATCATTCATAAGGAAATGTAAACACTTGGACCAAACATATATTAAGTGAAGGAAGACAGACTCAAAAAAATGTAAGTTGCCTGATTTCACTCATTTGTTGTATTAGAATGTGCCTCTAATTCTAAAAGTAAAAACACTTGGATGGTAAAAGATAAAACATTACACTTGCACATGATAAATTATAAGGGATTCTAAACATTTATACAGTGAGGTCAAAAGAGGATGCCCTTTGGAGAAGATCACCAAGGCTAAATTGCTATAAGAATGTCATCATATATAATAATGTTCATTAAAATAATCTCCAAGAAATGACAATGAGAGATTTTTATTATTTTGCTTTTTCCTTCTGATGCTGTATTTTTTATATTTCTGCACCTTTTTTCTCATGTGTAAGTTTGGAAAGCGCAAGGGGGAACACAGAAATGGTGAGACACAGGGTTAAAATATACAGCAGTGCTACTCAACAGACACTACATTGTAAATGAACTATACAAC